>NC_043003.1:31633326-31660826 GCF_006345805.1 Octopus sinensis
GAAAAATTTCATTAATTCACAATAACATGAATTCTAACAGTCACAAGGCTTCAAGCTTTGTCGCTGTGCAGTCAATTATATGCAACAAAGTACAGGATTGCAGCATTATGTCATCAAACATGGAAGGGGAGAAAAATAATTTAACCACATCGGAATTTGAACTAAGAACATAGTAGGTGGTAAATAAACACAAGGCAGTTTGTTCGATGTTCTAGCGATTCTGTTTGCCCACCGTTATTGCTAAGATATACTTTTGTCAAAATATGCATAATATCTTCTTCTTCTTGAGAGATTATAGTTTCCAATTATTTAAATTCAGTGAAACCTTGCGACCGCTTCACATAATCATTGTGATATATTGATTGCGTCACATATTCTACCGAGTTATAAATTAATTTGCCGAATGAATCTGTTCAAATTAAGTTCTATTGAGAATCTTTACAATATATAGATTTTATTACAAGTCATCGAAATATCACAAACATTTCTATCCTAGCTATATTATGCGTTGATTGAATCACGAAATAATGAGTGAATGAATCATATACATACATACATACACACATACATGCATAGATACATATAAATATGTGAACGTATATATGAATATATGTATATATATATATATATATATATAATATATATATATATATATATATATACATGCATACATACATACATGTATATACAAATGAAATTGCCATTCAATCTAGTAATGATCAGTTCCCTTTTTTTGTTATTTGAAGCATTCTGACATGATATATTGATGGAAGCAAATTTAAATAAAGCTTATAGGAGGCGTAAGATATGTACAGAAAGTGAGTGAGTGCGTGATTGGGTGAGTGAGTGTGTGTGTCATAGAGAGAGAGAGAGAGAGAGAGAGAGGCAAAGAAAGGAAGAGTGAAGAAGTGTGAGAGAGGGATACATTAATGCAAAACTGCATTAGAGGGAAAAGAGTGAGTGAGATTGAGCCGAGAATGTGCTTGATTTCTACGAGTGTTGAGAGAAATGAATAAAAAGGTAATAACATTACACCGAGATAATATAGAAGTTCCATGTTAGTGTTTCTCATTTAATTTGGGTTGTTGTTTCCACACAATAAAGGCATTAATGTCTGTCTTTCAAAGGAAAAAAAACAAAATAGCGTGATGAAGGTTTTCATTGCTATGTTGCTATTCACATTTTTTCCTCAAGAATAGAAATAAATAACAATGAAAAAGGACCAATAAAACAGGCAAAAAGCAAAGGGAACAGTAAACGAAATAAGTCAATTCATTTACAGAGGTAAAGAATAGAATATCGCAATAGCATTAATAACAGCAGCAAAAGTAAGATTTTTTTCTATATATGCAACAAACATCTGCAACAAAAGACATAACGAACGTTATTGAAGTTTTGAAGAACCAACATTAAACACATGGTTTGTCGTATTACTGCTCTGAGTTAAAAATCAAGCTTGTTTCGAATTTGGCATGTATTTTACCAGTGTTGATAAAATTAGAACAGAAAAAAAATTATATATGTCTCGACAAAACACCATTATTTAGTAATTACGTCGCACGTGATCATAGGTATCTATAAAGTGATCAATCATAGGATTTGTTTCAAAAGAGTTGAGGTATGTATTTTGTCTCCGACGGAGGCTAAGCTGTACAAAATCTCAGCACATTAGTAGTTACAGAATGTGCTGGAGGGCATTAGTAGTTACAGAAACCAGAATATGGTTGGAGAACGTGAAACAGTAATATCCACTAAAGTCACTCAAGTGCAAATTGTAAAAACCGGGGATAGTTATAGTTAATCAGACTTGAAGTAAGAGATTTTTTCACTCAAAATTGACATATAAAAACGGAATCATCATTTCTGAGAAAATCGCTTCACCTGGTTTAGTAGAGAAGTTATTCGTGAAATTACGTAATGAAAGACCTGCTTGGGCTTTTATTTGACGTCATTAAAATGATTAAACAATGCAATGCAGAATTCTCATTCACTCATCATTGAAGAAACTGGCAAACATTGACTCCACCAACAAAGAATTATAATGGACTTTTAAATGTTATGAATAAAACTAATAGGGTTTCATTGCAGAAAATTTTAGAATTTTCTAAAACAAAGCCTTTTGACTCAATAATGATTCTATTCGTAGTTTATTTTTGCACTCACTCAATATATATATATATATAATATATATATATATATATATATATATATTATATATATATATATATATATATATATATTGTTCTTATTATTATTACTGTTCAGTATTAAGTTGTTATTTTAACCCCACGCTATCCATGAATGAACAGACTTATGACAAATAGTGTTTCAATAGAGACTAAAAATTGCATATTCAGACACATAATGTCTATGAGTACATTATCTAATACCTCTCCTTTATCTTTTCAAAGATCTAGTCTGCAATTTGGGGAGATGTGGCTCCTGTTTTTAAAAGATCAAATTACCATATGGAGGATCATTCCTTTTTATTGTCTCATGCTAGTTCTGTTCGAGCAGACATTTGCAGCACATAAATTCAGTCAAGTGACACGGACCGATCCTTGTGCAAGTATGGCTCTGAAATAAAGACGTTCATTTGGCAATAACGCTGCTCTGTATCCGATCACAATGTGCGGAACCATGTTTCCTGCTATCACATCAGCTCAACCTATGGTACCTTTCGGCGGCATTTGGTTGAAGGGGATGTGCAAAAGTTTATATAAGCGTTTTTTTTATTAATGTTCTAAGGGGGAGACTTGGTAGAATCGTTAGCACGTCGGAGAAAATGCTCAGTGGCAATTCTACCAACTCGTTGCATTCTGAGTTGGAAATTTACGCCTGGGTCGATATTGCCTTTCGTGCCTTCAGTTTTGATAAATAAATACTTGTTGAGCACTGGAGTCGGTATAATCGACTTACACTTAGTCTCTAAAATTGCTGGCCTAGTGCCAAACTCTTGAAATGTTATGTTTTTGGGGTATCGATATTGTGTTACGAC
Source organism: Octopus sinensis (assembly GCF_006345805.1). Classification (NCBI taxonomy): domain Eukaryota; kingdom Metazoa; phylum Mollusca; class Cephalopoda; order Octopoda; family Octopodidae; genus Octopus; species Octopus sinensis. The sequence continues at coordinate 31,636,325 of NC_043003.1, forward strand.
AATCATGCATAATGGAGGTGTAGAAATGTCTAGTTTTATCAGAGTAAAATGTGACTTTATGTGGTTTTATTAGCAACAGCAAATAGCGGTTTTTTGCATTCCCAAGTTTTTACAATTTTTTGATATTTTTCCTTTTGATTTGTTAGATGTAGTATACTAAATCTATGCACATCCTAATGATGCTAAGTACGATTTTTTAAATTTTCTTTCAAGCTTTGTAGTTGTATTAATTTATTGAATATGATATACTCTCAATTTTTTTCCGCAATTTCAACAGAAAAATAATTCCATATTTTAATAGAAGAGCGTTGTTGTTGGCTGGAAGCACAATGATACATAACTGAAATAAATAGTTATGAACGAGAGTTTCTAATAATGCAAAAAGGAAAATTTAAGTAGCCGTTAAGCTCTCTGCATTCATTATTTATAATTTTACTTAGCTATTTTAATAATATTGAAATCGATGCTTATTTCTCAGATCTGTGGTATTGTTGCTTATGTTAATGCTTCAGTCATTGTCACAAGTTTGAATATCATTAAAAATTGCATATGATTCTAAACTACTTGTTCGCTATGTACCGTCTTTCTAGTTAGTTATTATTTCCCTTTCGTTTTTAATTCTTATATAGTCCCATTTAATATTAGGTGAAGGCGAATGATAGGTTGAAGGGTTGTCGCCAAAGTGGTGCCAAGTCGTCATCGGCAAGTAAGGTGGAGTCTCCAAGAAATGGTGGATGTAGCACATTCCTCCCTACTACTACTACTACTACTACTACTACTACTACTACTACCACCACCACCACCACCACCACCACCACCACCACCACTACTACTACTACTACTACTACTACTACAAACGTGTTTTCTGTGTAATTGCCCTTATATGTATATTTGTTCTTAAGCGTTCATTTCGAAACTAATATCTTATTTATTACATATCTTGTTTCATACCCTTTGTATCAAGGGAATTATGATCCACAGGTTAGTAGCTAATCTGATTTTATCATTACGCTGAGATTTAAAACCACTTCTTATTTTCAGAATTATTTCTTGTTATTCCATCTAGCTTTGTGATATCTAATTATCTACAGAATTCTAAATTATCCCGTTTTTAAATTTTATGTAATAATTGCATCCAATTTCTTAATGTCATTCTATTCCACATTTCTTAATCCAAAATTGCATTCACATCTCTTACGGAACTTATGAATATTCAGATCTGAAGCTTTTAGTTTATCTTCTGGGTTTGTGTACAGCTTAAAGTCTATCCATGAAGAAGTGATTTACTTTGTGCTAGCTGTCTTTAATAATATGCCTATCATTTATCATACTTAGCAGCTGTGTTAAAAATATCGTGCATATCGCACGATGCATACGTGACAAGCTTTCAACGTCAAATGTTTCGTTATTGATCTCAGCATTTCAAACCTCATTACAATACCATATTAATTTTGTTTCCCATTTCGACCAAATTAAAATTATTCTCTTTTATCTCAACCGTCATTCTAATCTTTAGTAACAGCGAATCAAGTTAGAAGACAGTTTGACATTTGTATATCACTTTCCATAACAGGAATTGGTCCTAGCTTTCTTTTTCAGCATCTTTTGTGCATTCGTTAGCAACTAATACAAAAAGGGAAAATAACTTTAAGAAAATTATTCGTTTTCGATTCATAGATAAAAGAAAAAGGATATGATCGTATTCTTAATTTATTGAAATTATCCCTTTTTTGTGAGTGGCCATCGAATGTCACTAGCTGTTTCCCTTTCTCCAATTAATAATCGGTTGCGTACATGACTTTCTTATTTTTTCCTCTTGCCTAAAATCTCTTGCCTATGAGATAACTCATAATCTATCGAAAATTGTCAAGTGATTTAGATATATTTTGGTTCTCAATTTATTTTAGTTTGCGTCGAACAAGCCTGGAAAAGATTCTACGCTACAGCGGGTATCAGGTAACTTATTTGGTATTGTTGTTGTTGTTGTTTAGACCATTAAAATATGACTGAGAATCAAAGTAGCTCTATCTGTGACCATGGAATTTTCCTCTTCCGACACTATATATTGGCCAAAATTATTATATATATTTCCGTTTGAAGCTATTAGTTATTAGGTTATTATTTCGAGAAGGTCAGGAGTGACTGTGTGTTCTTAACACAGTTTATTTCCCATCCACATGGTTCCAGGTTCTGTCCCACTGAGTGACACCTTGGGCAAGTGTCTTCTACTATAGCGTCGGACCGAATAAAGCTTTTTGGAATTTGGTAGACAGACACTGAAAGAAGCCCGTCATACACACACAGAGACACACACACACACACATATATATATCTTTATGTGTATGTGAGTCTTTGTGTCTCTGTTTGTTTCCCACCATTGCTCGTCAACCGATATTGGTGTGTTTACGTCCCTGTAACTTAGTGGTTCGGCAAAATAGACAGATAAAATATATACTACTCTTTAAGGCGGTACTCCAGCTTGACCGCAGTCAAGATGACTGAAACAAGTAAAGAAAAAATTGGCAGCTGTCTATACTTGGATCAAATTGTTTAGATACCCACTGATGTTTGGCGGTGTCAGATTTTAAATGTACTCTTTTAAATGCATTATTACTATATGAATTAGTAAAAGGAGATTTGCTAGCTTTCATGACTTTGGATCATCCTACACTGGAAGAAGGATCTCACGATCAGAAAATATACCTAACCTGAATGTCACTAGCAGAGCGGAGTCCAGTCATGCCGATATTTCATTTTAATACAGAGATTGCATCTGCTGCAGCGTCCTTAAATTTGCTGACATTAGCTATGTTGCTCCAGTTTCTTTTGGAATGGTTTACACTCCTATATTTAAGGTTCCATATATTAAACGAACATTTTGCGTGTCTTATGTCCTTATCATTAAACGGATGCTGCATGTATCTTTGCTTGAAAGAAACGGAATTGAAAGAAGTTTTCTTAGGGTAACCGTTTAGTATTTCTTCAACAGTTAACTACTATATCATACACACATGCATACATACATACATGCATATATAAAGTAGTTGAATAGCCAATCGTGGCAAGGTAATTTTTACAATAGAATGTCTTACATAATTTTTTTATTTATTCGATGTCAGACCATGCCTTCTCCAGAAGATAGGCTTCTTAATCAAGAAAGATTTGTGCAATTTTTCGCCAAAAACTTCGTTGAAGAGTTTTGTTTTACTTCTTAACCTATTTACATATATGTTGGACCGATTCATATGACTTTATTCAGTAAAACCTCAGACATTCTTACAACTTTGGTCGTGGTAGTGCTTTGGTTTCGTTTGTGTAATAAAACAATCAGGTAATCACGAGTTTAAAATGGTGTATATTAGACATATGTATGTGTGTATGTATATATGTATGTATGTACTTATGTGCGTATGTATGTATGTATATATATATGTATGTGTGCGTGTGTGTGTGTGTGTCTTTGTGTGGGAGTGCTTCTTTGCGATGGACAACAGAAAAAACCACCTACCCCCTCTTTCCATAAAGCTACGTATTCCTCACAGGCACTCTCTCTGCGCGCGTGTGTTGTATCTATGTATTTATGAAAGTATGTATGCAACGTTTCGTAAATATTGGTTCACTATGTTAGTCACTAAGATGGTAGCAGACAAACAAAAAGGCATAAATTACCATATATGTTTAAGATTATTATTCATAATGACTGCAAGCGTAAAAGCCTTATAGGCAAAATTCATAAGCATATATAAACATGTAAAATAGATTCATATATAAGTGGTTGCTAATAAGCACCTCTTTTGCTAAAGATAGGAGTCAAAATCTCCAAATTCACAGAAGAATCACTAAATTAATACAGGCATGGTAGGAAAAATTAAGTGAATAAGTAGTGTATCTTACCTCGGCAGAAAGAATGGCAGTTTATCTTATATCATGATTTCGAAATTAGCGCCAAAGGCACTCGATTCTCTTCGTTCAGATTTACTAGTAACAATCACTGATATTCGCTGCTACCATGCCTGTGTTCGATTGAGTACCCAATCACCATTGAAACAAACGTACTGCATGAGTTATTTATGAATATATATATATATATAAGGACATTATTAGTCATAAAAATATTAATGTTAGTGGCCGCAAGCGTAAAAACCCTACAAACAAAATGAATTTATAAATAATTCACATAGTTCGTTTGTTTCAATGGCGCTTGGGTACTCAAATAAACACAGGCAAGATACAATTCTTATTCACATAATTTTTCCTACCATGCCGGATTAATTTAGTGATTCTTCTGTGGTTTCCGAGTTTTTTGACTGCTATCTTTAGCAAAGCAGGTGTTTGTTAGTATCACATTACATATATTTTTTATTGTATGCATATTTATTAATTTTACACACGCACACGCACAGACACACACACATGCAGCCACAGACATCTACACACAGGCACACAGACAGAAACAAAAACACAGAGAGAGAGAGAAACACCGACATATACACACACAAACGTTTTATTTATAAAGCTGCAAAAGCATCACATAAACTCTCTTACTCAGAGTTTCACATTCCCGTTCGTCGGACAGTTTTGGTAGAGAACGGAACAACCAAACAACCAAAACTGTCCAACGATCGGAACGTGAACGTCTGAGTGACAGTTCTTCGTAGCTTTTTTAATAAAGCATATTACCCTACCTCCGGTATTTGACTGGTGTATTTTCCACGTTGTTTCACATTTATGTGCTTACTCTGGCATATATATATATATATATATATATATAAGGACATTATTAGTCATAAAAATATTAATGTTAGTGGCCGCAAGCGTAAAAACCCTACAAACAAAATGAATTTATAAATAATTCACATAGTTCGTTTGTTTCAATGGCGCTTGGGTACTCAAATAAACACAGGCAAGATACAATTCTTATTCACATAATTTTTCCTACCATGCCGGATTAATTTAGTGATTCTTCTGTGGTTTCCGAGTTTTTTGACTGCTATCTTTAGCAAAGCAGGTGTTTGTTAGTATCACATTACATATATTTTTTATTGTATGCATATTTATTAATTTTACACACGCACACGCACAGACACACACACATGCAGCCACAGACATCTACACACAGGCACACAGACAGAAACAAAAACACAGAGAGAGAGAGAAACACCGACATATACACACACAAACGTTTTATTTATAAAGCTGCAAAAGCATCACATAAACTCTCTTACTCAGAGTTTCACATTCCCGTTCGTCGGACAGTTTTGGTAGAGAACGGAACAACCAAACAACCAAAACTGTCCAACGATCGGGAACGTGAACGTCTGAGTGACAGTTCTTCGTAGCTTTTTTAATAAAGCATATTACCCTACCTCCGGTATTTGACTGGTGTATTTTCCACGTTGTTTCACATTTATGTGCTTACTCTGGCATATATATATATATATATATATATATATATATATATATATAAGTTTAGTTAATTAATGTTAATGATTTTTTGTCATCTAATATATTAGTTATCTCTAAAATACATATATAATTGAATACATATATGCCTCTGTGTCTGTGTGTGTATATATATACATATATATATATATATATGTGTGTGTGTGTGTGTGGAGGCGAAATGGCCCAGTGATTGGAAGAGCAGACTCGCGGTCATGGGATCGCGGTTTTGATTCCAAAACCTGGCGTTGTGAGTGTTTATTGAGCGAAAACACCTAGTGCTCAACGAGGCTCCGGCAGGGGTGGTGGCGAAACCTGCTGTACGCTTTCACCAGTATTTTCTCTCACTTTTTCTTCCTATATTTCAAAGGGCCAGCCTTGTCACACACTGTGTCACACTGAATCTCCCCGAGAACTATTTTAAGGGTACACGTGTCTATGGAGTTCTTACACGTTAATTTCACGTGCAGGCTATTCCGTGGAGCCCTCCTCGTCGTCGTATGCATACATACAAACATACACACACACACACACACACCCACACATATATATATGTGTGTGTGTTTGTGTGTATGTATGTATGCACATGTGTGTGTGTATGTGAGTGTGTATTGTTGTACTTTCCTGTTTTAGCGTATTTGTGCGCTTTCACACACACACATTTTTATATTTATATATATGTATATATATATATAGAGAGAGTTCAGCCATGGGCTCTTAAAGAGCCTCCTCGTTCAAATTGCTTTGCTGCGCCTCTGTTCTGTTTTGTTCTGCCAACGGAATTAATATATATATATATGTATATATATATAAATATAGGAATAACAACCGTGTTTCGTGGTCTGCTACCACAACAGCTCCTTTATAGGATCCAGTTAGCTCAAGACATCATCAGGAGGAACCACGTTCGGTTTCGGCCCCTACTCCTCTACCGCCTCCTGTACTCTCCTTACTAGTTTACGCAGCTCGAGGCTAGAAAAAACAAATCTTCTTTTGAAAAGCGTTGTCATTTTCTTTTCAATGAAGCCTCTAGTCCCCACTGCCAGTATCCCTTCCATCTTTCGTCTATCTCGTATACTTTACTTGTAGGCCTGGTTTTATAACCCTTTCTCTCCTTGTGGAAGTATACTTTCCTGCGCTTTTCTGCTTTTGGGTACTCTCCCCTATTGTACCCCACTATCTTATCCTTGAGTGCTGCGCTTATGACGCCGAGGACTTGATTATGCCGCCATGTATATCTTTCAAGTGCTAGTCTGCAACTTGACAGAACATGTCTAACCGTCAATTTCTCTCCGCATCTACACTCGTCGGTGGTTTATATGTTCCACCGGACTAAGTTCGCCGGTGAGTGTAGAACGTCGAAGGTAGATTTGATCAGGAAGGATGTTCTTGCTTGTTCCCAAGCCCAAAGTTCCTTCCATGATATTCTGCGGTTGATCACATGTTCCTCCCATCTCAGGCACTGTCCCTGTTGACAGCATTGCACCAAATGTACATTTCGTCTTTTTTCTTCCTCCTTTCTCACTTCGTATACCACTGCCTCTTTCATCTCTTTTACACTGCTCTTGCAAAATGGCCTGAGGTTTTGCGACCCTAGGCCGGTTCTAGCTTCTTGCGTCGCTCCGACTATATCTGCGTGCCTTAGTTTTCCGATCGCCCTGTTTACTGCCTCTTCCGCCTTCCATTTCCTCCCTGTTCGTACCTTTGGAGGGTTTTCCCGGATGCTCTGATCTTTTGAATACCTTAGCATCATTACTGTCCTTGCCTTTCCTGCCTTATATTCTTCGGCGATTGATGTTATTGGTAGTTGTAGCACGGGTTTTCCATATAGTGCAGTTGTATTCAGCAGACCAAGCCATTTTCTGATAAACACACTGCATCTTTGCTCCATCCTTTCTACTCTACTCGAGGCTATTTCGTACATTTGCAATGGCCACATTATTCTTGGGTACAGCCCAAAACACACACACATACACACACCACACACACACACACATATATATATATATATATATATATATATATATATATATACACACACATATATATATATATATACATATCTCTATGAATCTGTAAATCTTTCCTTATATATACATATATTACGTAAGTTATAATCATGCGTGGTGACAGCTTTCGTGATTACACCTGTTGGGTGTCAATTCAATTACAAACTATATAAACAATGATCTAGATGTATTTATCTTACAGCAATAAATTATTGACAACTAATCGGGCAAAGGCAAGCAGAAGATCTACTCATCCATTTCTTGAAAGGAATTATAGTTTTTCATTGAACTTATTAATTTGTAGATTAAACGTTTTATGGTCCTTCTCTTTAATTTTGGATTATTTTAAAAATAGATTGTTTATATTTCAGGAAGGAAAAATTATGTTTTATTTATTTTAATTTGAAGTCATTGGTTTAGAACAATTAAATGAAACGAAAATAAACGCAGATAAAGGTGTGGCTTATAAAAATGTAAAACAAAGTCAATGGTCTGAAACTTTGAAACAAGCAGAAAAAATATTATTTATTCTATATATATATATACACATAATCAAGAGGTTAAAAGAGCATTAAATTTTCACGTGACTTTCAGCTTCTGTAACTATCGATCTGCCTGTCATATAGCATCTGCTGTACTAAGGCTTTCCTGTGACCTTCTCGCTCGTCTGTAATATGAGATTAATACCTGAACGTAGTGGAATGATGACCGAAAGTTCATTTACCGCAATACCGGATCATCTTCAACTAATCATTCTATACTTTTACTGAGAGTGATTTGAGTCACAAGCAATTTTTAAAAGAATGGAACGACAACTCTACGTTCCTCATAGTATACGCTTTTGAGAATCAACAAATGTGTGCGCTGTTAGGCGTGGAAGAATCTGAGTCCTTGGTAGAATCTGAGGGCTGCTACTTTGAATAAACGTATCTCCCAGCCATGTAATATAGGTGATATCTTTTTTTATTTTTAAAAATACTTTCCGTTTTCATGGGAGGTTTTACTTTCTTTTCCTTTTATGCAAACTGCAAAATTTATCTTAGATTTTCTGTGCTTTTCAACTGCATTTCTTTCTCTCCCTCTCTCTCTCTCACACTCTAATGCATACATGCATACATACATGCATACATACATGAATATATATTTATAAGAGGCAGAACGCGTAACACAAATATCCGGTTTAAGTCTGACATTTCTGCTAACACAGCGTGCTCGACTTGTGCTTTATAATGTTTCGAGCCTAAGAAGAATATACATAGAGATGGTTTTGGTGGAACTCGAAATCAGAGTGTATCGAAGTGGAAGAATTATCACATGCATTTTACCCTATAATCTAATCACTAATTTTGACTTAGTATTATACTAAGTCTAACTTGTGACGGCGAACTCTCTTACTAATGGGCCAAGAACTTTGTAATTAGGGAGACGACCCAACATCCTCAGGTTGTGGATCCGAATCTAAGATCGAGTGGTTCATTTTTTTTAGCAAAACTTAATTGTACGTTGTCTCATTCAAGTCAGTTGAAAATGAGTGCGTTCAAATACTACCGAAATTAACATTGCCATTCATTCCTTCAACTGAAATTACAAATGCAATGCGGTAGATTTGCGTAACTATAAGAACATCAAACCGCAATTTTGCTCCTTTTTCTCTCTTTCTTTGAGCACTGAGTTCTATTCTTGTCATGGAATGATACATCAATACATCTAACATGTCACTCAGTATAACACCATCACATTTAGTACTTTTAATGAAGTCCACTATTTTTGCAAGCATTTGTACCGATCACCGATTTGAAGATACACCTCTCACTCACATCATGATATTGCCATGAACGTTGCCTTCGTTCCTGACAAAAATAAATAAATAAACAAACTAGATTGCTTTTCATATATTTATCAGTTACACATAAACATATCACCTGACAGAAAAAATTGTTGAACAATTTTCAAGTAATATTATTAATTATTACAGTATTAAGACAGCGAGCTGGCAGAGTCTTTGACACGCAGTGTTAAAGCTTCGCGGTATTTCGTCTGTCTCAACATTCTGAGTTCTAATTCTGCCAAGGTCGTTCTGGCGTTCTATCGTTTCGGAACTCGATAAAATGAGTATCAGCTGAGCACTGAGGTCGATGTAATCAACTTTCCTCTCTTCCGGATTTGATGGCCTTCTGCCAAAATTGGAAACCAATATTGCAATATGTTTGATTCAATTAAGTATTTAGGAATTTTGCAGAGATCTACTTCGTATTCACGGAACACACTATGTTGTAATAAGTATATATTGTTATAAACATTCACTCACGGCGGTGTCGAAATAAATAATCTTAAGGTCAACATTTATTTACTTGCGACCCCTACTACGTTTTCTCACTAATTCCGTTTTTTTTTATTACCAAATTTGATGATGCTTATACATTTTCAGATTGGTTACCTCCCACACTACATGTTGAACTACAAAATTTGAAATTTGGTTTAGTAGAAAAAAGTTAAGATTTCAGAATTGTGAGGTCAAAAAGGGAAGAATAACTCCTGAAATCGACTTCAGGATATAAACTCGACGCTGCATACACACTTTCGTAATTAAACACACACACACACACACATACACACACACTCACACACACACATTCACTCACACATACACACACACACACCACACACACAGAGTCAATGCATACATACAATCAATGCTCACACATATACACACACATGAACATAAGTAACATTTAAAACACCGATGAAGGGAAACAAAGGTGAGTATAACGAATATGTAGCTGTAAGGAGAGAGAGGGTAAGTTGACAACAATTGATGACATATGGACCCTCTGGTTCTATCCATCGTAAATAAACACTCACACACATAATACATACATTTTCAGCTAGCATTTTCTGCATGATAGTTGACTATCACTCTAAATGAAAGCAAAATCTTTATACGAGGACAATTTTTTATTAAGCATAACGACGACCAAAGTTGTGAGAACTTCTGAAGTTTTAATAAGTTTTCGTTTGCTTTCAAACGTTAATTCAATATTAAGAGTAGCAGAATTTAGATTTGTATTTGGCAAGGTTTTCGTTTAACCATATTATGATAGGATTTTCAGAATATCAGGATTCAGATTTTTTATTTTCAGGCAAGTTGACGAAACAGAAGCTGAATTGCAGGCCTTATTTTAATTTTGCATGAATTTTAACTACCAAACTAACTTTGCCCGAAGTAGGGTAGATGGCTTATCTTGCCTTACGGTGGATGTATTGGCTATTTTCGCAATTTTAAAAATAACTGGATTATATTAAATTTATAGAAATTGCAGTTTTAAATTGGTTTATGAAAATTAGATTCTAATATGGAATTTTAGCATATATATGGAAACTTCATTAAAAGAAAAATTATTCCTCAAAATTTAATGATAGAATATTGTTATTTTTTCTTTCTTTCAATGGGCAGACCGGACGGTTTCTAGTAATGCTGTTCAGAAAAAGGATAGGAGCAGTTGTCTCCTCGTGCTTTACAGTGGATGCATTTGCTAGTTTTGTATTTTTAAATCATTTTTATATTAGCCAATATAACGAAACCCTGTCCAGATAACTTTTTCTTATTTTTAGAATTTACGAAAAAAAAAACGTGAAAATTTAAATAATACAAAATAAATCTCTTATTTTTTTCATTCATCAACAATGAAAAAGAAATTAAATATTTTTTAACAAAAGAATATTCATTATTTTTATTGCATTGCCTGGAAACAAAGTTGATTACAATGAAAAATTAGGGCGCATGCATGTTAATATTCTTAAGTTATTACACCCGGAAAAGTACAGAACAAGATTTCTACAGCAGAATTTACCTAATTCGTCACCTCTAAAGGAAATTAAAAATAAGAAAAATAAAATGCTATTGTACTTAAAATATTTCAGCGGATAATAACATTTTTGAAATCAAAATACACTAAATAGGGTAAATTGGAGATAATTTATTTTATTTATTATGAGAATCTAAAAACACAAGTAAATCTTTAAAAACATGGTACAAAAATAATCAAAAATAAATTTAAACAAACAGAAATTTAAAACGTTTGAAATATACAATTAAATTAGTCGTTTTATTTACATGTATCAAGTGCAAACAATAGACTATGAAGGTGTAAATAATATGGCACAGGAATTTTTTATCACTTGAAATGAAATCCCATTAGAAAAACAAAGCAAAACATTGATTGCGGAAGAATAGTCATAAAATGGTTTTAAATCAACCATATGCTTAGTCAATATTTCCACATAAAAAAAATGTGACAAAAAAATTAGAAGTAAATGTATTAGTTAGCATTCATACAGTAGACTTAGCCTAATTCATCTTTGACTTATTCGTTACTTCACTTAATTCGCCATTTACAATTTTCTAATAAGGCGAAATCTACTGTATTTGCTAAAAATTAGTTTTATTCTATTTCGTTTGTAAAATACTGCTTTTTCCAAAAATAAGCACATGGGCTTGAGTACAAACTTAAATAATCTTGCTTGAATAGATTTTTTTTTCTGAAAATAATAATTACTCTGGCTATACTTGAAAAGAGTTTCTGAATATAAGCACATAAGTTTAAAATCGGATAAGCTTATTTTTGGAAATTCCAGTAATATTTTTATGATTTTTGTTTTAATAAAATATACTAAATTTTAAAAAAAATTTATTCTCAGCGGCCATATTTTAAATACAGTAGAATTTTAATTTTGAGTACTTTCAGGTTTTCTTTAGAAGTGACGAATTAGGCAAATTCTGCTGTAGAAATCTTGTTCTGATCTTTTCCAAGTGTAATAACCTAAGAATATTAACATGCATGCGCCCACATTTTTCAGTGTAAGAAACACACACACACACACGCACACACACACATACACACACAGACACAGACACACGCATACACACACACACACACACACACACACACTTATACGGCTGACTTCTTTCAGTTTCCGCCTACCAAATTTAGTCACTAGATTTTGGTTGGTCCGCGGCTATAGTGGAAGACACTTGCCCAAGGTGATACGCAGTGGAACTAAACGGGGAACCATGTGGCTGGGAAGTAAGCCTCTTATCACACGGCCACGCTTGGTCATCTTTTAAAATATAGCAATGTAATTTTTGTATATAACCAAAAATGAATATAAAGAATTTTAATATTGTGTAAGCGAATTAAATCAAGAAAAATGGAGATTAAAAGATATTTTCAGACAAAGCATTGGGAATAACGAGTATAAATGTATAGTGGTAGGAAGTCTTGAGACATAAGAAGGAACAAGTAATCACAGAAAAGGGAGAAAAACAAATTGCTAGGAAGAAGTGTAATAACAAAAGAAAGGGAGGGAACTACATTAATTGAAGTCTGCTTCTATTGTTAACAGAATAACCTTTCACGTATTCTACTCTATTGCTATTCGTAACTAGAGATCAGGTTGATATTGTTGAGTGAAAATCGTATATATAGCAAGTTTCTACCCAAAGGATATTTTGTCAAGAGAAACAATATAATCATATAATCTGGTGAGAGCAGAAATCTATATTTATAAAGAGGTTTCTCAAATATACTAGATTTAGATAGAATAATGGATTTTACTTACGAAGCACTGTGTTGGGTTAATTGATTTACTACATTTAGCTAAAAGCATCTTTATTTAAATTTTGTATTCAGTCAATATAGATTTTGAATTTATCTGTCAAACCTCATTAAATTATAGTGAAGAAATATGACCTGGATTTACATGAAAAAAAAAAAGCTCCAAGCAATCACATGCAGCACATAAATTAGCAACTGTGGTGCGTGATTGAATTAAAACCCGAATGTAAAGTTATAGCTGTTCAAAGATATTGTGTAATGACTCTGGGGAATATACAGCACCGTTCCCAGGTGGTGCCATTTTACCCAATATTAGGTTCGCATCCTGACAGCAGCTATATATATATATATATATATATATATATATATATATATATAATATATATATGTATATTATATATATATATATATTATATATATGTATATATATATATAATATATATATATATATATATATATATATATATATATTATATATATGTATATGTATATATATATATATATATATATATATATATATATATATATATATATATATATATATGTATATATATGTATATATATATATATTATATATATATATGTATATATATATGTATACATATATGTATATATATATATGTATATGTATATATATATATATATATGTATGTATGTATATATATATATATATGTATATGTATATATATATATATATATATATATTATATATATATATATTATATATATATATATATATATATATATATGCATGTATGTATGTATGTGCGTGTGCGGAGGTGTGCTTAAGACAGAATTTCGGTGCAAATCTCGTGAAACAAATTTCCATCACAATATCGAGCCACCAGGCTAAAAAAATCGTATTAGGAGTGCCAAGCTATGAAATGAAGAGCAGGTCGAATTTCGTTGCAAAACGAACGTCCTAAGAACTCACCCCTACCTGTATCCATTGTTGTATACAATATATACGACTCTATCGTTGATTTATACTGGAATATACCTAAAAGGACACAATAATCGTTCCTTTCATTTTTCTGTCGTTTAACTAATTATACGTGCAATGATGAAATTTCGCTAAAACTTATAGCTGAAATAGCTGTAGCGCGTCCAATTCTTTCTTGGGTTTTCATATGCTCTTAGTAACTTGGCTTCTTGTCAAAAGTGCTATCTTTGACAGAAAATCTATTAAATGTAATTATATATATAGCTATGAAATAAGTTTTCATATAATTCCTGGTGTAATTTTTGCATAATTTTCCAGCGAAACAAAACAAATGCATTTCAATGTGCTTCATCCCGAAAAGGACAGAGTCATACTAAAGCTGCTCTGAAAATGTTCCCCCTTCAAATTTTGTTTTTCCAGAACAACACCTTTTCCTCATGGTTGCCGAGCTTTAATATATAAGAATATGCTAGTTAAATCTACATCGCTCTGATACAAACAAAATTACCTCTATTAAAACCAACATATGAAAAGCAATGAATGCCATAGTTAACAGTTATCGCTTCCAACACATTAGTCAGAGTCTTTTTTCATTAATCAGAAGTTTGAAGGCGACGAGCTTGCAGAATATTTAGAACGTTCAAATAAATTGCTTGGCGCTATTTTATCCGGATGTTTATGTTAAGCGTTCAAATCTCACCGGAAGAGAAATGTTTCATCATTTCAGAGTTGGCAGAAATAACAACTAGTTGAGCACTCGGGTCGATGCAACTGACTGGTATGTCCCTTTAATAATTCAGAGTTTTTGCCTATATCAGACAGCAATAATGAAAGGTATCTAGGTAGCGTTTAATTGAATACCTCCTGGTAGTTTTGTTTTAGCTGTTTATGCATTTAAATCCTACCGAGACCAAGTCTACCTTTCATCATATCAGGGTTGACTGGAGTTAATGGTACTGGATAGACTCCTACCATCAAAACGGCTAACCTTGCGCCTAAATTTAAAATCATTAACCATCAGTAGGATTTAGGTACAGCCAGATACATGAGGAACTGAATTTTTATTAGGCAGATACTTTTACCCTTGCGGAATTCTACAAAAGAAATGTTGTTACATTCGGAATCTGGAATCAGAAACGACATTTCACAACGGCTGACAATTCTACCTTCTGTATTAGCTACCGGCTTATGAAGTACATCTCTCATGATGAAACTTGTCCATGCTGTAGAGCAGTGAGATCCAACAATAAACAACATATTAGGTTGTCCGGAAAGTTCGTGCCGATAAAGGAAAGAAAAAGGTGAATAAATACTTGCCATTACATTTTAAATCAATCAAATATGAACCATTTTATTGCAAAGTGCGTCTCCATCTTTCCTTTAACTTGAAAATACCCTCTTCTCAGAATTGAGGTGGTTTCATAGCAAAGAATTCATCAAGGTATCTTTTTACGTTATCCAAGGAATTGAATTTTTTATCATTAAGACTATTCTGCAGAGACCTGAATAAGTGGAAATCCGAAAGAGCAATAGCTGGTGAATATGGAGGGCGGTGTAACACATCCCAGCTGAGCTGCAGCAACTTTTGTTCGGTTCCCAACATGCATTCGCATGTTAGAAAACAACACCCTTCCTGTTGGCTAATTCTGGACGTTTCTCTTAAATCGCTGATTTTAACGCCCAGTTGTGTGCAGTATTTCTCAGAATTAATTGTCTGGTTACTTGGGAGAAGCTCATAGTACAAAATTCCTTTCCAATCCCACCAGATACAAAGCAAGTGAAGACCCACTTTTGGGGTGGCTAAGGGTGGCTCATGTCGCTTACTCCAGGATCGCTTTCTCCAGTATTGCTTTTGTGTAAGTTGTGATATATTACAAACACGATTGGTTACTTACGACTTACATTTAAAGAGAGTCAAAAACATGTGCATATATTATTGAAATCCTTAAAGATTAAAACACCACGTGGTCAAAATTTCGCCAATGTAGATCTTTAATATAATATCTGCAGGACCATTATGCAAATTATAATTCTATAATATTCAAATTTAATCGAATAGATATAGCTAGATACGAACATTGAATTTGATTTGAGGCAGAGAAATCGATAATATTCAGATTATCAGACCTGTGATTTGGAACACGCACATAATTTTATAACCAACGATGATGAATTAAACATTTTGGAGAGTATAGCAAATTCTTGGTTTCAAGTTTTGGTACAATGCCAACAATTTAGTGGGAGGGGTAAGTCGACTACAACGACTCCAGTGTTTAACTGGTACTAATTTGGAACCTGAAACCATATACTTGCGAAGCAAACTTCCTAAAATTCAGCAATATAGTGCCGGTATATGTACCTTGATAAACACATACACACACGCAAGCACACACACGCATACAAACTCACACACACAAATGTGTGTGTACATACCCATCTTCTATACACACACACGTACACACATGCACACACAGACACATACACACAGAGACGCGCACACACACACACATATAAGAATATAATCGGGTTTCAACAATACACATTTGAAGTTTGATTAGAGGACGAGAAAGCTGAAGGGGGAAAAGAAGAATCTTCTTATTGATGAGTGTGTGCGTGTGTATCTTTTAATCTGTCTAGATGTCACTACACATACACACATACGTATATTTAGAAATCACTTACATGGTATGTACCCTCAACGTAATTGCCAGACGATCAGCGTCACAGTGTAGAACAGGTTGCGCCTTTGTAATTTCAAGTGCTATCCACCCAAAGGACTTCTATAGAGATTTTTGTCTTTCCATATTCTCTCACAATCTGTGTGAGGGCCCAATACTACAGACATGACATCTGTACAATATACCATGCAGTTGGACTGAACCTGGAACCATGAGGTTGGGAAGGGAACTTCTTAACCATTCAAACATAAACCGTCTACATAAGTGCATTGACACACTCACACACGCATACGCACACACACACACACACGCGCACACACACACACACAACACACACACACACACACACACACACATGCACATTTGTGTGTGTTTGGGCATAGGTATCATTTCTAATTTTGGCAGAAGACAAGCTGTTTGTGAGATGGAAAAGTCGATTACAGCGACCTCTGTACTTGACTGCAACTTTATTTTCACAACTCCGAGTGAGTTGCACTCCGTCAGTTACGATGACGAAGGTTCCAGTTGATTCAGTCAACAGAACAGCCTACTCTTGTAATTAACATGCAAGTGGCTGAGCACTCTACAGGCACGTGAACCCATAACGTAGTTCTCAGAGAGATTTAGAATGTGACACAGAATGGCATCTTATACCTGTGAAGATGGTGAAGGATGTGTACACATCTCTTCCCAGGCGCATTGAAGCAATTATTCAAGCTAAGGGAAGCCACATAAAATATTAGCAATGTACAGTAACTTCTTGAAATGAACATGTAATAAATTTTCATTATAGACAGATTTCTACTTTAAAACATTGTATCTTCATTGGTTTATGTGAGGTGACCTAAAACTTTAACGCGGCTGTTTTTGGTGGTCGTTTCGCATCTTCCCCTTTCACTTAGAACCCCTTTTATGATGATTAGGTATGGAAATAAGTTCAAGAGGCCCAAAGTTTCATCTGTAAACGCAATACGAAACATTCACTTATAAGTTGCAAGTTAGAAATTTACAATAGTTGAAATTGGCCGAAGAATTTTGCACGGTACTGTAAATGCATTAATATAAGCATGCGTTAAGGCGGCGAGCTGGCAGAATCGTTAGCACGCCGGGAGAAATGCTTTCGTCTGCCGTTACGATCTGAGTTCAAATTCCGCCGAGGGCGACTTTGCCTTTCATCCTTTCGGGGTCGATAAATTAAGTACCATTTACGCACTGGGGTCGATGTAATCAACTTAATCCGTTTGTCTGCCCTTCTTTGTCCCCTCTATGTTTAGCCCCTTGTGGGTAATAAAGAAACAGATATTTCGTATGTCTGTGCGTTCTGAGTTCAAATTCCGCCGATATCGACTTTGCTTTCATCCTTTCGGGATCGATAAATTAAGTACCAGCTGCGTACTGGGGTCGATCTACTCGGATGGCTCCCTCCCCAAAATCTTCGGGCTCTGTGCCTAGAGTAGAAAATAATACATACATGCGTAAAATATTATAATAGTTGGCAAAAGTAAGCACTAAGCAAACAGAAAAGTACTTCTTTTGGAATCGTTGCTTATCAGAAGGCAAATGTCAAAGGATATAAATATCATTTATTTGTTCCAGTTATTAGACTGTGGTCATGCTGAGGCGCAAATTTCAACAACTTGTTAGACGAATGAATCGACACCAGGTATTATATTTTTTAAAATCTAATATTTATTCAATCCGTCTCTTTTGCCGAAACGCTATTTTACGTATACGTAATCAGACCAACGGGGTTACAAGCACAGACACAAAGATACACACTCACATACATACATACATACATACATACATACATACATACATACATACATGCATACTTACACACACAAACACACACACACACACACACACACACATTTATATATATATATATATATACGGTGGGCTTCTTTAGGTTTCCGTCTACCAATTCCACTGAGTCTATAGCAGAAGCTGCCACGTAGTAGGACTGAAGCCGACAACCGCTCGGTTCCGGAACAAGCTTCTTACCACAGAGTCACATCTGCGCCTATACAGTGGACGATTAGCAGACAATAAGCGTTTGAAAGAGAGCAATGGAAAGTGACATAATCGAAGCCTGCAGATAAAAAAATACAAATACAAAAAGAAAGAGAACAGCTTTTATCATAGAAATCCTTGTATATGAAATTTAAAGTTGTAATCTAAATATTATTGATTGAAAACAGCTTTTAAGTTATAGAATGTAAACAAGTATAAGTAGACTTACTCTTCAGACAAAATCGTAAACGCATTGACATTACTTGAAATTTCAAATGTGGATAAAATTTTGATACTATTGGGCATATTGTAGCTGTACATTACGCCTGAATGTGTAACTATTAAATCACAAATCCTACAGTCGTAACAATCTGTTTTCTGCTCAGACAATGTATTAAGACTGCATTATCAAATTCTGTGTTCTCATGCTTTTTTAAAAGGTCATACAGTATTATTGATTTGTGGGCAATTGCTATGTCTTTTAAGTCAGGTGGCCACGCAGATTATTATTTCTTGATTCAAAACAAAAGCCACGGATTAATTGCTTGGGGTTGGTAGGTTGGGTCTTTGGTATTGATCCCAGGCGCAATGTCGACAAGGAGCGATTACCTTATGTAACGGATTAGGCAATTATGTGTGTCTGCGCGCATATATATATATATATATATATATATATATATATATATATTTTTATATATATATATATATACACACACACAAACACACACACACACACACACACACACACACACACACACATTTATATATATATATATATATACGGTGGGCTTCTTTAGGTTTCCGTCTACCAATTCCACTGAGTCTATAGCAGAAGCTGCCACGTAGTAGGACTGAAACCGACAACCGCTCGGTTCCGGAACAAGCTTCTTACCACAGAGTCACATCTGCGCCTATACAGTGGACGATTAGCAGACAATAAGCGTTTGAAAGAGAGCAATGGAAAGTGACATAATCGAAGCCTGCAGATAAAAAAATACAAATACAAAAAGAAAGAGAACAGCTTTTATCATAGAAATCCTTGTATATGAAATTTAAAGTTGTAATCTAAATATTATTGATTGAAAACAGCTTTTAAGTTATAGAATGTAAACAAGTATAAGTAGACTTACTCTTCAGACAAAATCGTAAACGCATTGACATTACTTGAAATTTCAAATGTGGATAAAATTTTGATACTATTGGGCATATTGTAGCTGTACATTACGCCTGAATGTGTAACTATTAAATCACAAATCCTACAGTCGTAACAATCTGTTTTCTGCTCAGACAATGTATTAAGACTGCATTATCAAATTCTGTGTTCTCATGCTTTTTTAAAAGGTCATACAGTATTATTGATTTGTGGGCAATTGCTATGTCTTTTAAGTCAGGTGGCCACGCAGATTATTATTTCTTGATTCAAAACAAAAGCCACGGATTAATTGCTTGGGGTTGGTAGGTTGGGTCTTTGGTATTGATCCCAGGCGCAATGTCGACAAGGAGCGATTACCTTATGTAACGGATTAGGCAATTATGTGTGTCTGCGCGCATATATATATATATATATATATATATATATATATATATATTTTTTATATATATATATATATACACACACACAAACACACACACATATATACATATATATAATATATATATATATATATATATATATATGGCTCTGTGGTTAGAGCGTTGGCTTTACGATCGTGATGTTGTGAGTTCGAATCCCGGACCGGGCTGCGTGCTGTGTTCTTGAGCAAGACACTTTCTTTCACGTTGCTCCGGTTCACTCAGCAGTAAAAATGTGTTGCAACGTCACTGGTGCCAAGCTGTATCGGCCTTTGGCTTTCAGCCTTGAATAACACTGGTAGCGTGGTGAGGAGAGGCCTTTATGCATGGGCAACTGCTGTTCTTCCATAAACGACGTTGCCCGGACTTGTGCCTGGGAGGGTAACGTTCTAGGTGCAATTCCATGGTCAGTCATGACCGAAGGGGGAGGGTCTCAGCAATTGTTAAAGAGGACAACAAACGTTAAGGCAAGGCAAAGATCTCAAGTCGTAAACAATATTATTATTATTATTATTATTATTATTATTATTATTATTATTATTATTATTATTATTATTATTATCATATATATATATATATAAAGCAACTGCTTTCTGGTATGCGACCAAAGCAATTGCTAGGAAGAGTCATTGATATGTGTCATTGATGATGCAATGTGAGACCCTTATATGATTCATGAGCCCAGCCAAAGATCTGCTCATTCTATTGAATAATGAACAGCTGTGGTGGCTAGCGGAGGCAAGTGGTACCACAGTATGAAGTCTTTGCACATGCCATTTCATTCCTTCAACTGAAAGGCATATATATATATATATATATATATATATATATATATATATATATATATATAAATATAAATGCATAATCAGAGCTTGAAATATTGCTTTAAAATACATAGCGTATTTCATAAATATGCCTGTTCAAGTATCATAATAACACGAAACTATTAGTAGTTCTTTCAGTTATGCATTTAATTGTGCATATATATACGACGGGCTCCTTTCAGTTTCCTTGTACCAATTCTACTCACTAAGCTTTGGTCGTCTAGTGGCACTGAACAGGGAACCATGTGGTTGGGAAGCGAGCTTCTTACCACCATATATATATATATATATATATATAT
This sequence comes from Octopus sinensis, assembly GCF_006345805.1. Classification (NCBI taxonomy): domain Eukaryota; kingdom Metazoa; phylum Mollusca; class Cephalopoda; order Octopoda; family Octopodidae; genus Octopus; species Octopus sinensis. Next base: position 31,657,723 of record NC_043003.1, read on the forward strand.
ATATATATATATATATGTATATAATTATATATAGTTGGTTTGAATAAACCAAATATGTATGTAATATATATATATATATATATATATATATATATATATATATATATATATATATACATACGTGTCTGAATAAACCGAAATGCATTATATAAAAGGTAAACATGACGCAAAACGATCGAAAAATCAATACTACTTTTGAATAGAATCTGAAGTAGCCAGCAGTTACATATTTTGATATTATTGACACTGTTCACTACCTCTGACGTCAGACATTTATGACGTCAGTCATACCTCGCTTAGACGCTGCCGCTGCTTGTCAGTTATTGTACGCGCTGTCTCGTTTGACTAACATCCCCTACCTGCATCAAGGGACAGCTCTGAATATATAAAACTTACATAACCAGACATTTCCATTCAGTCGGACAATTATTTATTTATTCACGTTATTCTTTTTATCATAAGTTTTTTTAAAAATTCTTGTTTGTTGTTTTATATTTTTGAAGCATATCGATGTGTAGGATTTACACACACACGAACACGCACACACACACAGACACACATACACACACACACACGCATGTATACGCCAATGCTTCATTATATCCATAATATAATTTACATTACCATTATAATTTTCAACGCATAGAAATTGCGGAGGAATATTTTTTTCATTTGAGGTTTTGCTTTAATCCTCAGTATATTAAACGAAACATTATTTCGACAATAAGGTGTACTGCACAAATACAAGCAGACTAAGACAGACACACGTATATTATTTATTGGAAACTGTACACAAAATTACTCGTTATTCCACTTTCATCGGACCCCATATTCACATATCAGGAATAAAAATATATAGAAATAACATTAAAATTTATTCAGGTTACAATAAACGTAGTATAGCCATGGAAAATTGCTTTTGAAAATGGTATTTAATAAATGCATTAATATAATATATATTCTATGTATTTTGTGGCTGAATGGTAAGGAGCTTGCTACCGAACCATATGGTTTCAGGTTCTGTTCCACTGCTTAGCATCTTGGGCAAGTATATTTTACTATAGCTTCGAGCCGACCAAAGTCTTGTGAGTGAATGTGTAGACGATTTACATATAAATGTACTTCATAGCATGACTTATGCCTAAAAATGCAAAGTTTCTATGGCTTTGATTGCACATAGGTTCCTTTCTTAGGTTCCCGAATGAAACGTTTCACCAAACACTCTTAAAAATTACCATTTATAAGGAGGGTTGGAGGGCTGAAATTGTGACACCCACTATAATTTCTACTATTGGAACCTAATAAAAATCATGAAAACAATTAAACAGAAATTAATATTTTAGTGGTACAAAGATATAATTACATACATAGTTACACATAGACATATTCATATGTGTGTGTGCGCGCGTGTGTGTGTGTATGCAGCAGGAGGTATTTCGGTTTACTTTCAACTTGTCAATGTTCGAGAAATGTGTACATCTTTTAGATGGTATGTGTATTCATTGATCGTGTCTATTTGAGTGGGAGTTTATTTCATCGTGTTTAAATGTTTCTCGACACTACGACACGAATTGTAAAAATAAAGATTTAAATTTTATTTTTACGACATAGCCTATGGCGTATCACATACACATACACGCACAACCCCCCCACACACACATTTACATGTATATATGTATGTATATATTTATATGTGCGTGTACATGTATGCGTGTAAACGTGAGATTTTCTCTCCTGTGCGTAAATTAACAACTCGGCTTTCAGAATTTCCTCTATTTATTTCTCATCCCACCATCTCTTCTGAGTATTCATGCCTATTACTTAGTACCAATATGCATTACATTTTATCCATCCTCTCTGAGGATGGATAAAATATATATAATATATATATATATATATATATATATATATAATATTTGTAAACTAACTCAAAAGGCTTTGTATGCTAAGGAGAGGGAACTTCTACGAAGTTATGGAATACTGAAATTGATGGGTTGTTCATAATTTTTTTCAGTTTGCGGAGAAACGGCTAAAAATTTTCTCTGTTTATAAATTATACCATGTTACATCTATTATATAAAATCCGTTCTGTCTGCCAGTGTGTGTGACTTCTAGGATCTCGGGCGTCTTCCATCCGATATGCAGATACCGACGGAATCAGGGCGGGTATAAGTCTTGAAAAAATTACAAAAATCGATTCCAGGTGAGAATGCGATCGATAAAGCCATGGGAACGTGCATTTGTACGCGCAAGAACATCAGATGTTGCGATCGATACTACGCGTACGCGAGAAAAATGCACGTGCAGTTTGCGCAAAAAAAAGCCGGCTGGCTTGAAATAATGCCACAAAATGCAGTATATTTAAGAGAACAAAAAATGTAAGGTGCAAAAGAAATATTTTCTTTCAAACTTGACATGAAAGAAGGAAAAAATACTTGGTTTCTCAAGAAGTTTTTCTTTTTGCCTTAACTTCGTTTAACAAAAACAAAAATGTTATTGAAATAAAGACTTGCTTAATTATTTTTTAATGAAAAGAACTGTTTAAACCATGTTTGTGTTCTCCCAGTCAACAGCCTTATCATTACTGGTACTTTAAACTCTTCGGTTGCATATTTGTGTGAATAAAATCGTTTTCCTTTGGAATAGGAAAAAGTCTACCTTTATTTCTTCTTTTGCTGGTGTCTCAAATTTAGGTTAAATCAGTGTTTCTCAAACGGGAGGCCTATGGGACTCTTGGACAAGTTGTTTTGAGAAAATGTGGTTTAAATGTTTGACTACTCAGCACCGTCCATTGGACGGGGGCGTTTTGCTCGTGCTTATATATATATACACGCATACAAATGGTAGTACTTCTGAAGAAAGATAAAACAACTGAACTCACGCATGATGACTTGAGCAAACGAAGGGAATTGGTAACACGCCTCTACGAGTATCAAAAATAATTATTCTTATCTGGATTTCGTCCCATACTATTCGAGTCTGAGGTAAATGCCATAAGTTCAATACTGCGGTTCTTAACACTTCGTCAGAAATACTGTTCACGCACGTGATAATTATACTGCATACTACAAGTATAGATGATGAAATGAAGTAGTCCAGAATGT
>NC_043003.1:31665826-31675826 GCF_006345805.1 Octopus sinensis
TTTGTTAAGAAGGTAGGAGCCTAAATAAGATAACGAATTGTGATGTAAATAAGATAGATGATAGCTGTTACATGAGTTGTGGCTTTCTTAAGACCGAGTAAAAGCAGACATATCTTATATACTATTACCTTAATTCATAATAGCGAATTGTGTATTACTGATGTTCTTATAGGCTGTTCAACAGTGATGTGTATTTTTTCATACAGGAGTTTTCATTACTTATTCTTATTTGATCTGTGGTATTGTCTACACATACATAGAGCGGCAAGAGAAGAAATTTAGAAGATTTGGTTTTCGCGCATATGTCGCTAAGTGGAATTTATATAGTCCTGGGATCTCGTTTTTTTTTACCATACATTGTTAATCACATTCTCAAAGTGGCTTTTCTTTGTCCAGTGTAAACGTCTCAACAGCAAATGACTTACATTAAATGTTTTGAAGCAAAATATGATGGTTTTTCACAGGAAAAGTTTTTACATTTAAATTTATGAATTATATCCTCATTAAGAGTATCACAAGTTTCATATTTAAAACGGTTGTATTTTTAACTGTTGGAAACGAGGCCATAGCTAGTAATTTCACGCTGATAAGCAGCGGTTTTTAAGTATACGTTTTGATGTATAATGCTGATTGCTTCTATGTTTCTTCGGCTGAGTGTTGTAATTAAACATAAGAGTATTGGGTGTATCTGAACTGTATTTGGTTTTTATTAATTCTTCAGTGTCTATTGCTTGAGTGCGTAGTATTCCATTCTAAATTACAGTAGACAGGTACTTTGAAGAAGCGCCTCTTATAATTCAATGATTCTTTCATTTTGAACTTCCGTATTCCAAAAATAGATCGGATGCTTCTAGCAAGGTTGAATGTCTTCAGAGATTCCAACTTCTCGTCTTGTTGTACACCAACGCACTAAATGGAATAAGCAGATGGGAACAAGAGGAAGCATCTGGGATTTACCCTAACTACCAAGATAATATACATATACGCATGCATACATACATACATACATACATACATACATACATACAAACACGTACACACACATATACACACGCGCACACACATACACATATATGAATGCGCATGGCTCAATGGTGTGTTTAGATTATCATCGGGTTCAAAATCGTGTAGTGAGTTCCATTCGTAGATCGGGCTCTGTGAGCAGGATACTTTATTTCACGTTGCTCCAGTACATTCAGATGTAGAAATGAGTTGTTACAGTGTCAAGCTGTATCGGGCTTTACCATGAGCATGGATAAAATCTGTGATATTGACAGGGGCAGCTAGCATGCATGGGCAACTGCTTTTCTTCTATAAACAACCTTGCGGACTTGTGACTCGGAAGGGAATATTCTAGGTACAATCGCATGGTCATTAGTAACCGAAAGTTTTCCTTACGATTTAAACACACAATTATACACACATGCTAACACCTCACTCTCGCACATATTTAGTAACCAAAAATTATAATGCGACTCCCGAATAAAAATATTCCTGCATGATTCTTATTAACCTAATCTAATCATAATGTCGTGCACGAAACTCTCCGCGCTTCAGACCCTTTGCCAATGGAAAATGAAAACAATTGCAGCCGCACCCCTCTCCCTCTCTCTTTCAACCCCACATACATATAGGGAGAGAAGGAGAGAGAGAGAGAGAGTAAGTCATCTGTATATTACTGGCTCTTGCTTCGATTTTCTTCAATTTATCTTTATCGTCATATATATGTATATATATATAATTAGAAAGTTGAATAAAGAAATTGATGAAAAAGACAGTGATGAAATTTCAGCAAACAATATAGAAATAGCGTTCGGGAAAATATACAATACTCTTTCTAGAAATATTAGAAGCTATGAATACGGTATAAATGAAACATTACTCTAAAACGAGAGAATAAATTCATCTACTTACTAATCCATACACTCTACAGTGACCAAATCGTACTCCTCAACTTTGGTACCAACTTCCACCTAAAATTTAAACACGACCAAAACAGGAAGAGTTAAAATCAAAATACTATATCTAAAGATAATAAACCCGAAGGACAAAAATTGAAGACCGACTTCGCTGAGTATGTAAAAAAAATAGTCCCATTAAATAACAGATATCAAATAGAAATGAAAACCATTGCACGATTTGAAAACGACGATATAAAATCATAATGGCGATGCATGTTATATGGTTAGAGAAGAATATAAATGAAATATTAATAATTTGCTTGGGGACAAAATAATCTACGAAAATCAAGAAAGATAACAGATAATGCCAAACATGTAAAAGTAACATTAAACTAATTAATTACAGCATAAATAGAGGATAAGATTGCCATTCTTCTACGCTTTGACGGAGAATTTGCTCTATGAATCTATTCCACAGCATTACACTGCGTACATAAGACAAAATAGGTGAACGTTTACATAATTTATATAATTCCATGTAAACAGAAGGTAAAGTATGGAAAATATACTTCCCATCGCAATATAATGCCATGATCAACATGTAAACACACACACATCAAAAAATCAACGGGTAGTTACTGATATGCAAAAAGGAAAAGCGAAACAACTCGTGACCTCTATGGCAGGACGCTAATGGCCTAAAAAGCATTGGTGGCAAAATGTACACCAATTTAGCCAATACTACAAGAAACAGTACAGTCTCTAAATATATTCAATACTTGAAAATAAGGCTATAAAGTTTTGAAAACTATAAAATAAAAGCATGAGAAAATACATTTTAAATGATAAAAAAAACTTGAACATTGTAATGTATTTAATGAAACACATACATACACACATGCACGCACACACATGCACGCACACACATGCACGCACACACATGCACGCACACACATGCACGCACACACATGCACGCACACACATGCACGCACACACATGCACGCACACACATGCACGCACACACATGCACGCACACACATGCACGCACACACATGCACGCACACACATGCACACACAAGCGCACACATGCACACACAAGCGCACACAAGCACACACAAACAATATGTGAAAGTAACTTGAAACTAAAAATATATAAAATAAGCGTTACATGAAATAGTTATTTGATTGAAATTAATAGAGATTTTATAATTATAAATTCTCGGATAATTAATTTGCGAAAACTCCAAAAAGAAAACAAGAACAATCTATTTCATATAATATTTTTATAATTATCTAAAATAATTAAAAATTAAATAAAATGAAGAAATAATTTGAGCGATAATTTCGAAATACTAATTAAGACAATTTCAGATTTATACTTCCTTCTTCTGTATAATTTAGTCATTCAATATTTACTGATTATTGATTTGTTGGAGAGGCAGCAGATTAAAATCTGTGAATATCTTGAGGGTGGATATTAGAAACTGCGTCTTACTAGGTTTCTCAGTACTATTATTGATGTAGATGAAGTGCATTCGGTCAAGCGGATAACGATGTTGAGCTCATTCATTTCGAGTTCTGACAGTTACTATGATTTAGATCTCGAGGGAAATATAATTTTGCAACGTCTAAACATCTGTAATCTTTTGTCATTGTCTGTGTGACCGAAGTAAATTAGAGCTTTACTGGGAACTGGCTGACAGTTCTATTGCGGATCAGCCCTTATTGAAGTGATGATGATCAAATGTATTCCGGCTGTGATCAGGCCGTGATATGTTATGTCATGATAAGATATAATATAGAAATATTATGTCTTGAACGACACTATTTTAAAGACTTTACCCAGTGTATACTTCCTCTCGCCTAATAGTTGTATAGTGTTGTTTATGAGAGATTCACCTCGTATTTATTGCACACACGAAGAGTCTCACACGTTGCCTTGTGCTCACGTCGATGACTTCTCCGCCTGGTTGATTACTTATTCTGCAGTGATAATTTGTTTTGTCCTAAAGCCGTGTGTATGACTTACTCAATGCCCATATCCTACGTGAGATTTGTAGAACAACTGGTAAGGTTGTTTACATTTTCATCGATATATATTTACTTAGTTTCTGTTGGTAATATAGTTGGTAAATTAAGGGGACCAGCTGGCGCGATCTTTAGTACGCTGGACAAAACTTTTTGCAGCATTCCGTCCGTCCTTACGTTCAGACTCTACCGAGATCGACTTTGCCTTCCATCCTTTCGGGGTCAATAAAATAAGTACCACTTGAACGCTGATATGCAACCACAATCCCCATCGAACTTGCTAGCCTTGCGCAAATCTCTGAAATCAATATTCTGGGGAAATGAAGCCGGGGAGATGGCAGGATCGTAAGCACCTTGGACAAAATGCTTGGCAGCATTTCGTCCTTCTTTACGTTCTCAGTTTATATTTCACCGAGGTTGACTTTGCCGTTTATCCTTTCGGGGTCGATGATATAAGCATCAATCGTGCACTTGGGTCGATGTAATCGACAAGCTACCCCACGAAAAAGTCCATGTCCTTCGCCAATAGTGAAAAAAAAATATCACTGGTAAATCAAAGAACGTCAGGGCATTATTTACTCATTTTCGTGCTAACACTGGGTTTTTCTGTGTAAATAATATATTACAACTGTTTCGTTTCAGTACATTCAATTATTTCTTTAAACAGAGTTCGCTTTATTAATCGATTTAGGACAGTTTACAGCAACTTGTGTATAACATGCTTGTCATTGTTCAGTCTTGACCGAAATAATACCAAGTACTACGGCTAGCGCACAGATATCGAACTACTTCTGTCGGGAAATGTAGCTAAAATACCTTATTCTTTCATTTTGTACTGTATTTATAGGACTGTAAGGATCGCTTTTTTGTGCTGACATTTGCAAAAACATATCCAGCTCTCAAGATTTGTAAACAGAGTTGCATGTGTCACATATACCACGGGTTAACCATCCGTTCTCTATCGATTGGTATATTTCTGACATATACTCCATGATCTATTCTCATAATTTTTCTTAAAACGTTGTAGCTATCTGTGACAAGATACAACTTAGTATAACTTTAACTTTCTCTACAGGAAATGAATCAGAGTTAGCGTTGCCTTTACTTACTGTAGCCTGCCCCTTGGCATATCATACACGATTCAGACTGTTCCAATGTCCTAGGAGGCGGATATCGCGCATATTATTTTATAACTTAGTGTAATTAATTTTACGCCGATGTATTTGGAGCTGTTTATTACAGGCTTTCGCTGGGATCCATCAGGTCATATCTACAAACAGTGGCTGGCAGCGCACGAAATAACTATCGATGCTGTGATACCAGCTAAGAGTGTAGAACAAATGACCTATGTACTCGTAGGTTACGACTAAATAGTTCATCCCTCAAATCAAACTCAGCGTGAAATAATATCGACTCATAGCTGAAAGAGTGGAGCAAAGTTTTAATCATATGTTTACCTACCATTATTAATGCTGTAGGTAAGGGGGCAAGCTGGCAAACTTGTTAGCACAATGTGCGCCAGAGAAGAAAAAAGAGCAATGACTCGATTCCTCTGGTCTGAAATTGTGTCGGGTACTGAAATTGATCGGAGGCTTTCAAGACAATAAGGAGGATAGTGCACTACGGCGTAGATGTCTCAGTAGTTTGAGAAGTTCAAAAGTGGCTGGACATGCATGATGCACGAAGAGGGATTAGGACGCACGTGAACCTCTACCACTGACGAGAAGATTCAGCAAGCTCGAAAGATAATAATGGTGAACCAGCAAGATATCGTCGATGAGGTAGCTCGTTCTCTGCAGATTTATCCTGGTTCTGAGCTCGGCTTCCATTAAGTCTGTGCATGATGATTTTTTGTACTTCCCCTCGTATATATGTGTGTATGTGTGTGTATGTGTTTGTTTGTAGTGCGTGTGTATATATATATATATATATATATATATATATATATATATATTACTCTTTTACTATTTTACTTGTTTCAGTCATTTGACTGCGGCCATGCTGGAGCACCGCCTTTAGTCGAGCAAATCGACCCCGGGACTTATTCTTTGTAAGCCCAGTACTTATTCTATCGGTCTCTTTTGCCGAACCGCTAAGTGACGGGGACGTAAACACACCAGCATCGGTTGTCAAGCAATGCTAGGGGTCAAACACAGACACACAAACACACACACACACAACACACACACACACACATATATTATATATATATATATATATATATATATATACGACATGCTTCTTTCAGTTTCCGTCTACCAAATCCACTCCCATTGGTCGGCCCGGGGCTATAGCAGAAGACGCTTGCCCAAGATGCCACGCAGTAGGGCTGAACCAGGAACCATGTGGTGGTTAGAGAGCTACTTACCACACAACCACTCCTGCGCCTATATATATATATATATATATATATATATATATATATTATATATATATAATATATATATATATATATATAATATATATATATATATATATATATATAATAAAACAATACTGGGAGGATAAGAAGACGGAACGAAGCGAAAATTCGAACGAACCATGACGCGAAGCACTGTCAGACAATAGTGTAATAAATAAAATATATGCATACATACAAACGTATATGTACGTACCGACATCTACATGTATATATACATGCATATATAAATATATATACGTACAGGACACCACAAAAAGAATATATATATATAACGGGAAGGTTTACGAAAATAAACAAAAGACGAAGGCAGGTGGTGTACAAACAAACAATTGTATTAGTATGGCGCTCAGGAACAGAAATAAAACAAGTCTTTTACGTTTCGAGCCTACGCTCTTCGACAGAAAGATACACAGAAAAGAAACAAGGAGAGAAAAAAATGCGTGTAGGAGCTAACGGTCCATCATGGCGTTCTGATATATATATGTATATATATATATATATATTTATAGAAAGAAAGATAGATAGATAGATAGATAGATAGATAGATAGATAGATAGATAGATAGATAGATAGATAGATAGATAGATATAAATATATCTGTATACATATATACATGTATGTGTGTATATCACACACATAGATACACACATACACACATAGAGTTATGTATATATAAATATAGGCATATGTATGAAGGTATGACTGTCTATGTGTATGCGTGTGCGTGCATGTATCTCAGGTTTTACTTCATAATGTTTTCTATATAAAGACACATTCTGTCATCTAATCTTTGTTAATGATTCGTCCCTTTGACATGCCATAGAATATCCACTAATCTACACCATTTCATTCGATAATTATAGATCTGTTAGTGGACAATGACCGCCATTCGGAATCTGCGCTAAATTTGCACATCCATCCAATTATATTGAACGTGGATCTAGACTCTCTCACTGAATAACCATAGAACATAAATCTGAAGTAAGAGATAACTTGTTTTATATAACTTATATAATGCTTATTTTGTATGGAAAATCTAGATCAAAATCATTTCCAAACTCGAAGCGATTTGCCGTTTGTGAGTACAATCACAAATGAACATTTATGACGATTACCTACAAATCTCTTAGTCAATATCCTATCATAAATGATGTATTCCTTTTTACAGGCAGATAACAGCATATTTCCCACCCACATGTTGTTTGTCACTACTGATAAAGTACTCATTTCTTCGTAGCAGCTTTTAACAGCCCCAACAAATCTCCTGAATGCATCAATCTGCCGTATTATTCCAGGGAATTGGCAGAGCAGAAATGGCATCAAACGAAATAATCTATAACATTTATTCCGGCATCTTGCATCCTGATTTCAAAACCCGCTGAGGAAAGTTTTGCCTTTCATCTTCTTCTGTGTTGTACCTGTGTAGAGTAGCTGAAAATTGAGACTTTCGATAAATCGAGCGACGTGTCGTCTGGTATTTGTTTCAGCTCTTTATGATCTGGTTTTTAAACTTAATACATCACCCTCATTTTAACGTCACCAACTTGCTTGTAACATCTTCTATATTGCATGTAATCAGGTGAATGTCACCAACCTCAAAGTCCTGAAAATACCGTGACCAATGCCTACCACATGGCTATGCATTGAAAAAATGTTACACATTTAAGATGATGTTCCCCATCCCAAACTGTACATGCTGTCTACATGTGCAAAAAAGACCATCTTTCTGATGCGTAAGCTTTCATTCAGCAACATATTTAAGTCCACTGACCAACGAACCTGGGGAGCCTCTGTGTGTGTACATTTTTCTCCTAAATATAGCAGCGATTTCCCCCCAAAACGACACCCTGCGCCCTCATCCCCCAAAAAGCGATAGACTGAGAAAAAAGGAAGTTAGGAAGTTCACGTTTGACTACTTTTGGCCATAAGATTAATTCATAGTTTAATTAGGGCTAACAAAACCAGAGCAATATATCAAAGAAGCATTTGAAAACTAAGTGCGATTTAAATTTGATTTTTATAGCTTTTGAATTGTTATGAGTGAATGTGGAAGATAGTAATAATTATATTATTCTATTATAGCCTCAGGTCGACCAAAGCCTTGTGAGTGGATTTGGTAGACGAAAACTGAAAGAAGCCCGTCGTATTTATATATATATATATATATATGTCTATGTATACACACACACATGTCTGTGTGTGTGTGTGTGTGTGTGTGTGTGTGCGTGCGTCCGTGCGTTTGTGTGCATGTTTATCCTCCACCATTTTTATGTACAGGTTTCATTTCATTTTAATATTTGTATACGTAATATAATCGGTATTTTTCCTTAGAGGACGGAAAAAATTAGCCAGCAGAAGGCTATGGAGAATCGATCTCTGTATCACTTAAATACTGGCTGAAAGCCTCTGACCCACCAATTGCCATCAATTTTAATACTAATAAATAACTTTTTGAAATATGGGAAAAGTTTGTGAACAACCTTTATAAAAGCTTACCTGTGGTAACGAACGTCGTACTGAATAAAGATGTGGTAACGAACGTCGTACTGAATAAAGATTAGTACCAAATGTATCTTCCGTTTCCTTCATCAAAACAATTATTACCATATATATATATATATATATATAAAACGTCAGTAACATTTAACTTTTGTAATGATACGCAGCCTTCTTATATAGTTTGATATACCTTGATCAACTATATGTTAAAAAAATCATTGAATTGTTTATTCGATAATCAACAATATATTCAATATTAAGTTTGAAAAGAAAAAAAATGGAAGACAAATATTCCGGCCCTCCTTGTATATATATTTTATCAATTTTGTTGATGAGAGATATTGTATTCTCTATCAATTCAGAAATGTCATACATATTATATTATAACCAAAAAAACTCATCTGTAAAATACGACAAATGCTGGTTATAATTCTTTAAAAAAAAATTAATAATATTTATATTTTATTTATCTATTGATATTATAGATAAGGTCATAAACCTTATCTATAACCATTTTGTACACAAAATTTATCTATAACATCATGTATGGCCAATTTGTGTAATTGTTATAGCAATAGCTATCTCTAAGTTTAGCATAACGTCACGCATTTGTAGAGAAGCGGTACACTGTATTTAATAAGTCCTATTGTATTACTGGTGCATAAATACTTACTCCTCTTACAGTCAATTCCATAAAGTTAACTATTCACAATCAAAAAATGTCCCAGAATATAATTGAGTAAGGCAGCCAGATATTCTACTACCCTTACAGTTCAGTCATAGTAATTATAGGGTGCATAACTTGACACATATAACATTGAAAATGTCAAAGGAATTTATAATTATGTAATTACATCCCTATAAAAAAAACGTACATAAACACTCACATAAATGCTGAATAGAATATATACATGCACAGACGCGTACGCAAGCACACACATGAAAACATACCATCATAGGTTCAAGAACAGATAGCTATCCTGTTAATAGGAAGATTTTGTACCGTTGTTCATCATGAGAAAAGGACACATGGAGTCATGTGTAAGGGAAGAATTGATACGTTCCGAATAGGGAACAATCGTAGAACCAGTGCTGTCTGATAATCGCGATACGTTTAACAGCATGGTGTGTGAGTGTTTTTGTTTTTTTA
>NC_043003.1:31680826-31710826 GCF_006345805.1 Octopus sinensis
ACATGTGTTGGTTAAGTGTGAATTTATGTCATGAAACGCCTAAAAATGTAAATGCCATCATAAAAGAGAGTCGTATGTAAGTGAAATACTAACGTGTTCGAAAATGGTGAAACGTAATCCTATAAAACATCCTTGTACACAATGTTCTTTTGTTTTTCGTTGTGGAACGAATGCGAAAGCATCACTGTTGCTGCCGACACGCGAGCAGGCAACATAAATCTGACCATGAGAGAAACATGGCTCTCCCAAATGTATTCCCGCCACAGACAGTGTTTGACCCTGCGCTTTGTTAATTGACATTGCGAAACATGGCCTTACTGGGAACTGGGACCTCCGAAATATGAAAGTTAGGTCTGCTCCTGATGAGAAAAGATGCATCCTAGGTATGAGCACAACGTTGCCTCGACCGCACCCTGGGATAATGGTGGCCTCAATCAGATTGGGAGATAAGGACTTAACGATGAAACGTGTGCCGTTGCATTGTTTTGGGGGAACCAAATTTCTAATGAGCATTATAGGGACACCAACTGTAAGTTTGAGTATATGTGGTGTTAGTCCGGGGGGCTCAAAGGAATTGAGTACCTTTATTGGATAGTTGATGACGTCCTCTGGGTCAGGAGTTGTATCGATAGACTTATATACATAGATATCTCCAGGAATGAGTTTTAGCATTTCATCATTAATATGGTGAACAGTTTTATTCCTTGGGGCCAGAATAGCCCTTTGGCCAATCCAATCCATATTCTGATAATTAGCTTGTAGATCTGGGAACACTGCATCTCTGAGATCAGAGCGTTTTAACAATGGTACAAATGGAATCGATGGCAATATTACCATTTTCATCCCCTGGTATTTTGCCTTCGCCAAGTGCAAGGAGGGTGTGAGAAAATGCTGCTGATGTGATATCACGTCGCATATGAGCACGCATATTGGTGTGAAGTTTGAGAGTCTTCACCAGTGGCCATAATGTGGATGACTTAAGACACGCACTTACTGCATCAACTGTAGTCCCTTTGGGAATAACGGGAAGTGTTTGTCAGAAGTCCCCTGAAAGAAGAAGTGTTATGCCTCCCATAGGAGCTGAAGAGTGTTTGATGTCTCTGAGAGATCTATCTAGTGCCTCAAGAGCACGTCTGTGGGCCATCGTGCATTCATCGCAAATGTTAAGCTTGCATCGTCTGAAGACTTCTGCCTGATCGGAGCTGTTACTGATGTTGCAATTTGGTGTCTCAGTCTTCGCTAAGTCAAGCGGGAGCTTGAAAGTGGAGTGAGCTGTCCTGCCGCCTGGCAACAAAGTAGCCGCAATTCCAGATGATGCCACAGCTAGGGCAATGCCTTGTGTTTGCCTAATCTCAGCCAGTATTAATTTGACAAAAGTTTTCCCAGTGCCCCCAGGAGCATCCAGGAAAAAAATCCCCCCAGCTTTGGCCCGGACTGAATTAACAACGGAGTTGTAAGCAAACTTCTGTTCTGGAAGGAGCTTTGGCTCATTGTCGGCTATGTACTCGGCAAGCTCGTCAACATTAAAACGTGTCTCTCGCAGCAAATGTGAAGACAGAGTGTTTGTGCCTACACATGCCAAGTCACCACACAGTGGGACTGAACCCAGGACCATGTGTTTGGAACGTAGTTTGTTACCACACAGCCACACCTGCCCCTATGTATGTGTGTGTGTGTGTGTACGTAAGTGTGTATGGGTAGATATATTATGCATGTATATATGTGTATATATATATGTGTACATATTACATGTACATCTATATATATACATCTACACATAAAATAGAAAATACAAAGTTATATCTTGATATCGCTAGTGATAACAATACTCAAAATATATAACAGACTGGAATTGTAGGCCTGTCTCTTGCAATTTCGATCAATTGGATCTTGTCCTCCCTCTTGTATAGAAGTGTACGGCTGCAGCGAAATTCGTTTTTGGACTTTCTTCTATCGAAGGCATTTTCACAAAAATGCTTCCGTAAAGACGGTGAAAATATTGTCAATTTCCCCAAACAGGGACACAATTCAATTTTTAAACAATAACCAAAGCCCCTTCTCCGAAAGGGGGAGGGTTAGGGTTTACAATTATTTAACAAATGCAACACAACAACGTTTCCCTGGCGAGGAACCAACAAACATGATTACAATAGTCAAACAGTAATAATAATAAAAACAAACCTTTTTAAATTATCCCCATTTATGTGAAACCGCTTATTCAAGTCCAAGTCATTGATGGAATTTTATACGAATTGCTAATACACACACACACATAATAAGGGTGAAAAATTGAATATTAATTTAATTAATATGAACTGAAAACCAGTGGTGTAGTATATAAGACCATACCGGATCTTCCTCTTGCAAAAAGGATGACCAGTATTAATGGCTCAACCCTGTTATATAAATACTTTCACTTTAATAGTTTCACACTTGCAAAGAGAAAGTAGGAGAAAGTGTGGTGGTAATAGCAGGAGTTAACCACTTGAAATGAGAGAGGCAAATCGTAAAATATTGCGTTTTCTCAAATTTTTGCTTAATTGGGGGTCAAATTGAAAAAACTTTACATGCCATGACCCAATCGAATCTACTTGGAAAAATCATAGGTAAATTCCAATTGAAGAAATTCTATATTGTAGAATTGTATTAAAAAGAAACATGGGAACAGGCAGAGAAAATCTGCCTTTTATCATAAGAGATATATACATAAAACCTATATTATGCATCCGAAGATGGCGGTGTATTTCAAATTGATATAAGGCTTGCATTGTTCGTTTAAATGGAGCCGCCTGAAACGAATGTATGGCACTAATACCTTGACATCCTTTTCTTTCTGAGTTCAAAATCTGCCGAGGTCGACTTTGCCTTTCATACATTTGTGGTCGATAATTTAAGTACCAGTTGCGTACTGGGTCGATCTAATCGACTAGTCTCCTTCCTTAAAATTTCTGGTCTTGTACCTAGAGTAGAAAAGAATATCATGATATACGTTTTACTTACTTGCTTTTTATTCACCTTACTTCTAACTCTGCGAATAATACCGGACTGATTTGGTGCCTCAACTTAAGTATTTAATTCAACTAAATCTTAATATCTATCTATCTATCTGTCTGTCTATCTATCTATCTATCTATCTATCTATCTATCTATCTATCTATCTATCTATCTATCTATCTATCTATCTATCTGTCTACCTACCTACCTACCTATCTATCTATCTGCCTACCTACTTACCTATCTATCTATCTATCTATCTATCTATCTATCTATCTATCTATCTATCTATCTATCTCTATCTATCTATCTATCTATATCTATCTATCTATCTATCTATCTATCTGTCTACCTACCTACCTACCTACCTATCTATCTATCTATCTGCCTACCTACTTACCTATCTATCTATCTATCTATCTATCTATCTATCTATCTATCTATCTATCTATCTATCTATCTATCTATCTAACTATCTATCTATCTAGTGAGAGAGAGAGAGAGACAGACAGACAGAGACAGAGAGAGAAGCACACCCAACCACACACGTTTTGCACTTTAGTGTCTATTACAGACATATACGGAAGGCGTGGAGTCAGCGACTGAATACTGAGAGAGAGAGTGTGTGTGTGTGTGTGAATGTCAGAATTGATAAGATAAAGAGAATAAGAGAAACACATAAGCAGACAACTCTCATGTGCAAAGTATAAATTGAATAATATTTTACTAGAATGTAAAAAAATGCAATAAATGAAAGTGTAACACATAACTGTAAGAAAATCACTCAAAGACACAACATCAAAAATACTATTCAAAGTATGAATGTTCGTGATTAGATTAAATATTATGTTAAGACAGATCATTTCGGTGATACACAAATTAGATTATTCTTTTAGAAGTAAGTCTGAGAGAAATAGAAATACAACGTCATTTATTAAATTCATCAATTCCCAGTTAAATATGAGAAACTAATTATGACTTTATTTAATCTTAGCTAAAATTATATAGAATAAAATTATATTAGATATTATGATTATTCATCTCGCTCAGATGTATATACAATAATACAGACATAAGCATATGTATGTATGAATATACACGAATGTATCTTTACATATATATACTTATAGATATATGTATGTGAGTCCATATACATTTACATTTATCATTATGGGAGTTTATCCTTCTGCCTCACTCTATTGCTCTCTCTCTCTCACTCACTACACAAAATGACACACTCACACACACATATGCATACATGCTTACATCTCTCTATCTATCTATCTATCTATCTATCTATCTATCTATATATCTATCTATCTATCTATCTATCTATCTATCTATCTATCTATCTATCTATCTATCTATCTATCTATCTATATATCTATCTATCTATCTATCTATCTATCTATCTATCTATCTATCTATCTATCTATCTATCTATCTATATCTAGCTAGCTACCTACGTACCTACCTAACTTTCTATGTATCTGTCTCACTCTCTTTCTGTTTCTTTCTTTCTTTCTCTCTCTCTCTGTCGCTGCATCCCTTCATCCACGCATCCATCCACGCATCCATCCATCCATTCATCCATCCATCCATCCATCCATCCATCCATCCATACATACATACATACATACATACATATATGTATGCATGCATACATACATATATATTTACTATATATTTTGAAAGGGAATTTGGTAGCGCCACCTCTAGCCGAACACTTATTCTGCGCTGCTGAAAGGAAATAACCCGAAAATCGAGATACACAGATATTATTTTGAGCTGAATAATATAAGGAAGTATAAGAACAGAGATCGTGTCGTTTAGCGACCTGGAGACGATGTCTCCAGGGGCTAAATTACAGCAACATTCGTCCTAAACCAGGACTGCCATGTTATGCTGGCAAACATCTTTACTCCAAAGTACTGTTGCTGAATATCTCTCGTTGTGAGATTAAAAATAGTAATTTTCTAACTCTGATTATATTTCTGATTGGCAGCTACCTATACTCTTTGTCTGTCTCTCTGTCTGTCTGTTTGTCTATCTGTGTATCTATCTGGAATATATATATATATTATATATATATATATGTGTGCGTGTGTGTGTGTGTGTGTGTGTGTATCTATAATCATTAACACATGTATGTATATGCACACATAAATACACACACATATATTTACATGCATGCATGCATACATGCATACATATATATATATATATATATATATATATATATTATATATATATATGGACGTATATATAATTTACATAGAGGAATCTAAAGAGACATCAGTTTTTTGAGTTAACATAATTGAGTTGCGAAATGTAATATCCTTCATTTCCTCTCCTTCCTTTTCTTTTGACATAACGATTGTCAGCAGTGTGCATTTGTTGAAATTAATTACATTTAATTATTTAGAAATCGTATTAGGAACAGATAAATTGATTTAGCAATTTCCTTTCGACAAATCCAACACCCAATGTTTCTGGAAATCGCAGCTCCTTACTCACAAGCTATTTAATATTTAATTTTTAATCTTGATTATTCTTGAAACCAGCTTACACCAAATAGAACAACTAACACCACTAAAAACCAAAGTGAGAATCTGTACATGATTGCTCGACCTGGTAGAAAAAATCAGCTAAATTCCGGCTAACCCACTCATGAACATTACAAAAATGATACATATAAGGTAAATAGCTTATAAAATACCAAAGTGAGAACCTCTACATAGTTTTCGACTTGATAGAGAGAAAAAAAAAGCTAAATTCCGCTGAACTCATCAACATTACAAAAATAGATACATGTAAAGGAAATAGCCTTGATACATACAAAAATAATGTGAGATAGTCTATCCTGGATTTTGTTAATCATAGTTACACCCAATCAGTGCTGAGCTGGGATAAACCAACAACAGATCTATCTACTAGCCAAGGACAGGAATTTCTTAGCGGGTCAGACTGCAGGAAATAATAAATCAAAATCCCTTAGATAGAGTTTACCTTCTTAAAATACATAAATACCCACTGGGTGGTAATAATTACCATTATTGATAGGGCTTCGAGAAATATTTGCTTGCAATTTCTATCAGGTTGGTCAACTATGCAGATGATCTTCCATTGCTCTGGTTAAGGTTTCTGGCAAAACAAATGAAGGATGATACAGGCATTTGGGATTGAATTATTTCGTCAGTATTCTAGGGCAATATCTGATTTTTGTGTGCAGATCACTTTCCATAACCTATCACCTTTCTTCGTTAAAGAAAATTATATAGGAATAATTGATAATATTGTCCTCAATAAATTTATGGTAAACATCTCTTCTTTAATATAATATTATAGAATTAACGTAATTGACTTTTTATTTCATTTAAGGAAGTAGAATACTACATAAATAAGGAAAACTAAATATAGCCATGTTCTAAGAAATGAATTGGCTCTAATCGAGTGATATGGCTTTCACCAGAGATTGAAACTCTACTAAAGTCATGTCTTGACAGGAACCCCAATGACAATATTATTAAAAGACAAAAGCTATAGAAACCTGAACATTTCCCTATCATACATCTGATGCCATTGCGAAAGTAAATAGACACAGAATAGAATTTTATATCATTCTTAACGGAAGATCGCCTTAGGTGAAGTATAATAGAATTACGGGAAACATTTTTTATCTTTTTATTCTTTTTTATTCATAAATACAGACACTAGCTATCTCGTTTATTTATGAAGAATATGAGACTAACTTTAATGTATTCTGTACTAACAACATAATCTTAGTGACGTCTTGACGGTTAATTTAATATCATATGCACGGCTTTAGTTGAAGTTATAAGATATTTTCTTACAAATCGGTTGGATGATTAATGACAAACTGACAGCTACTTATAAACTTTTGTTGATGTTTAACCTCTGGTCAGTTTTGATAAAGCAGACCTATGATCCAAATGCATTCCAACTTTGTCCATGTCATCTTTCCTATTTGTTTGGGACACAGTGTATCTGGAAACAAAATCCAATGTGTTCTTGTAATTTCTTTCTCCAGTTAATCTTATCGCTCGAGCATCACCATACTACTAATTTTTCGTTACAATTCACAGTTGAAGTTTCCGAAAATCATACACTACCCTCCCAATATAGTAAGGGAACATTGCACTATATCGTCTTCTTCTTCATACTAACTTGGAACAAAATGACACAACCCTTATGGCCGGAAGGCTTTTCCTCATAGATCAGCTGAATCAGAATTAGATTATAATGAAGCAGTCTTAACAAAATCATGGTAATTAATTATAGTGAGTTATAATAAGCCAGTAAAAACTGAAATATCTTGAGTAGTCCGAGTGCATTCTCGTCTCTTCTCCGGCTAGTCATAACGCTCTACATTAATACAGGATTAATGAAGTTAAAGAAAGTTTAACACAATGATAACATTCTTGCACATACAAGTTATTGTTGAACAATAAATAAGTTCTAATTGAGCAGATATATGAATAAATGAATTCTAATCCTCATTCTGTATGTTTTAAACATATTGTATTCAGAGCAACATTTTGTACATATTTTTCAAGATGATAGTTTATGATTGAAAATAGATTTAGGTGTTGCATCTTGCAGCATGGGTGACCTTTTGAAGCAGAACAAATTACACTTCATAAACCCTTTTTTGTCACAGTTCCTACGTTACTAAGACAGTAAGTGGGTTGTTATTAGAACATTGAATAAAATTCTTCACAGCATTTATACGAACTCTCTGCGCCTTGTGCTCTAAGTTCAAATGCAAGTACGATCAAATGATCTATTGGTCTTTCGATAACAATATCAAGTTACAACTCGTGTTGTAGTTCGAATGAATTGTAAAATTTCTGGCAACATTTTGCATTCCCCAAATAATGTCTGCGGTGGCAATGTGCGAAGCTCTATCGACCTGTATGTAGCCACTATTCTCTAGGATAAATTTAGTTGCATTGTGAAAATAAAATTTCTTGTATGGAAAACTACGAATCTTCCACAAAATTGGTGGTGAAATCTGGCAGATACACGGTCAATCTGCTTGATGAGTTTCCAATGCCATGTTATTAAATACTGATGAGTAATGCGTTAGTGTGCTGTTTGTAACATCTTGAATATTTAATTCACATTTTAACGTGGTTTATATACTATTACAACTACAGAATTATCGAGTGTTGGGAAACTTCCTCGCCATATGAAGTATGATGCTGTTTGTTTCCAATTTAATTGTCGCTAATTGTTGTGTGGACGCCCCCAGATGATGAAGTAGACTAGCCCAATATGTAGATATAGAGGGAGAAGTCTAGACGTTGTGGAAGAGTAGAGTTGAGTAGCAGTTGGTAGACTAGAACAGAGTAGCGTAGAGTAGCGGTAAGAGTAGAAGCATCCGAACGTGCGACATAACACTAACATTAACCTTGTGTTTTATTTTGCTAGTCAAGTGCTCAACTCGTTTTAGTCAATAACACATTACCCTAAATCTTTTGACTGATCGTCAGTATTAGAAATCTAGGATCTTTTCGGTTTGAACAGCAGTTTTTAACATAATTTCTAGGTAACTAAAATATTTTAAACTTCGTATACTGGTAGAATGTGTTTATAAAACATCTTTTACTCTTGGCTTTATTGAGAAAATTCTATAGTTTGTAAGATATTTGTTGTTTTTTTTCTTTTTTTCTGCAATTTCAACCAATCAAATACGTCCATTTAGGTAAAAACATTCTGAACCGTATGAATATGTCCCTCGTTTAAGAAACAAATTA
This sequence comes from Octopus sinensis, assembly GCF_006345805.1. Taxonomy (NCBI): domain Eukaryota; kingdom Metazoa; phylum Mollusca; class Cephalopoda; order Octopoda; family Octopodidae; genus Octopus; species Octopus sinensis. Next base: position 31,689,601 of record NC_043003.1, read on the forward strand.
GGTTTATTTACATTTGTAAAGAAAAAGGATACCTTCCCCTACTCCTAACCCTAACCCTAACTAACCCTAACTAACCCTAACCCTAAAACAGATTGAAATGCAATAGATCGATGCTAGGGTCATAATTATGGGTGACAATTTCATATGACACCGCTAGAAAAACTGCCGTTCAAACCGAAAAGATCCAAAATCTATTAGAAATTTATTAAATGAAAAGATGAGTTTGAAGAAATTGCCGTATTTATTGATTTATTGAATTTGGTAGAAATCAACTTTACTGTAACTTATAATGTACATAATTAAAAGTTCAATATATCAATGAGGAGAGTTGTTAGTATATTAGATAACGATTACTGGGTTTTCTTAGTTCTACCTGCTGTAATCCAAACAAGGATGTCATTATTATAAAAAAAAAAAGATGATGCATGGCGTGTATTCAATAAAATGAGTATTTCTTTTATGCTACATAAATCCTCATAGAAAACATACACAAGCAAACAAAAAAGTAATATACATATTCCCGATACAACATTATCATTTAAACAGTTTAGCTTTACTTTATGTAAAGTGGTATATCTCGTAAATGTATTGGAATATTTTCGCTTCCCTGACCATAATTAATACCTCACAGGAAAACGATTCACAGCTGATAGTTCGGATAGTTTATCAAACAAGGCCAAGCTTTGTGTAACCATTCAAATGAAATACCATCTACAATCAGTAAATAATATCCGTCTTTGAAGTAGACATAACTATAAAATGCAAGAATCCCTGACCTATAAAATATAACGTGAAAAGCGATAATATTTATTGATAATATTTAGCAATGAAAGAGGCAAGTACCATAGAATAAAAGGTAAGTTATTCAAGACGAGCCATCATGCGCTTTCGATCCACGGTTTAAACTTCACGTACTTCTCAGTGGAAAAGTGTAAGAATGTCGCACATTACAATATTTAGCTGCAAAATTGGGAAATTGATAGAATCCTCATATTTGTATATAGAATAATTCATGTCTTCTGACACTATACTCTGAGTTGAAATCTCACCGAGGTCGAATATCCAATTCACTTTTTCAGGGTCGTCAAAGAAGTGTATTGGCGGAAATGCAAAACCGTCAGACGGGGTACCTTGCGATCTCTGTCATACCTCTTTGCATTCTGATTTCATATCTTGTCATAGGCTATTTGAGTAGCAAGCTATTGAGTAGTAGACTTCATCCGTCTCCTGGTGAACTGCTACAAGCATCGGAGCTAGGTCACTGGCTTGAGGGTGATCTAACTCAGTCTCAGAGACATTCCATAAAGTTATGAACACTGTCTTCACTCTTGCTTAAGCGAAACAAATATTACAAATATCGTAGCATGAATGACACACAGTCAACAAGGAAATAACTACAACCGAATTTCAGTTTCAGATTGAACTCCCTTGTATGAGAGCTACAGAAATAAATTTGGTGGGAGGATAAGATCATGAAAATACACAAGAGGCACCAGCATTTAACCAAGTGACAAATATAGATATGCTCAGTTTTGTGACATAAGTTTTATCTAAATAATCATTATGTTTTCTCTCTTAGAGATGAAGTAATCTTTAGCGTCGAAATTGATCTCATTCATACTGTCAACATAATAGCCGATGGTTATAATTTTACAAGAAACACTAAACTCAATGTGTAGCAGTCTACCGAACTGAATATATGTTACACGAGAAAGCACAACTAACTGTCAAATTCAGAGAAGGCACCATAAACATAATGACTACTTCATAGGCTAGCATTGGTGACATATAGCGCTTTGCATCTCCCTACATGGAGTAGAAGTCGACATAACTCCACGCTGTGGTTCCTCATTAGAAATTTAAAAAATACATTAGCATTTTTATCTTTATAAACTGAGATGGAGTAATATAAGATAAGAACTACAATATCATCTCAAGCGCTCAAACCTGACCTCCTGCTTTATAGGAAATATTTCGAAGAGAAAAAATTCCTAGTAAACACCAACTAATTTTTTATGTTTAGGTATCTTATGGGGTACTGTAGTTTGGTGTTTCATTCCGCAGATGTAGTGGAGTAATTTGATTGTTTTTTCTTTTAAGAATGAGTCTCACATTTCGCAGAAGACAAAGTAACTCATATTATTGCATCATCCATACCACGAGATACAGCTTCTTATTACACTAAGCAATCCAAAATAGTGGAGCTGATAGTGCGTGAATTTCTTTCATATAGTTTCTTTGCTATTCAGGATCACACATTTATTCAGGCAAAGCGTAATCTAAATCATTGCAATAAATTTTAACGGATTGAAAAAGAATGAAAACAACCAGAAAAAAAACACAAATAAAAGTAGTAGCCAAAGAAGCAGCAGCAAAAACAGCAAGATCACAAACTCTATTTATTTTCTCCTCGTACAACAAGGGTTTTTAACAGTCTTCCTTAAATTAATTGTGCCTGGTTAATTCCTCTAGTCATTTATTTTTGCAGTAATTGATTTGAGGTCATGCTGGGACATGACCTCAAAGTGTCTAGATAATCAAATCGGTCCCTGTACTTATTCTATTTCACAATTTGTTGCGGATTCATCAAGTTCTGCAGGTGTAACAAAGTTAGAGCTGGTTGTCTTGCAGTTAGAGACGAACGTGGATATAAAATGTTTCAATTAAATATCGCATCATGTACTTCATACTTTAAGGTTCTGACAACTCCTCTGCCCATGCTACCGCAACCAAAAATAACGTAAGAATTCCCCCGAGTATAGTACAAAATTGAGCCTGAATTTATTTATTAATTAACATACTTCTTTCAAATCTTATATGTTGGTAGACTCTATCTCTGTATGTTGGTGCCATTTCGCTTAATGTAAATTATGAATGATGTAATTCTTTTCATACTTGAACTCACTTCTCTAACGATCTGTGAAAAAGTTCAAATCTGCACTGTTGTACCTATTTCTTGCAAATCACTTTCACGTCATCAAATATTGTTCCCCTGGGGACTGTCCGCCATCATTCTGAACAGGTGGAAGTCGAAGTGTTTGAATGTGGACAGTGTAGTAGAAATGTGAACAATAATCAACCTTCTTTGCTGATTTCTCGCTCAGTTGTGAAAGCCGTGTGATATCATTTATCATGATGAGTATAGATTGTCTTGAGATCGGTGCCTAAATGCTAATGCCTTCTTAAAGTTTGTTGAATATCGAAATGTAATGCTTGCTGTTCACGGAACATTTGCTTCTGTCTGGAAGTCATTATTTATCTGCAATAAAAGAGAAGAAATGTTATCGTAGAGGAAGAGTTACTCTTCCCTACAAACATATGCATTATGAACAACGTTAGTTACGTAAGAAAAAATAATGCCCACTTTTCCATTACTTTTGTTACAACACTCTTATAATCATGCTTGGTGAATGTTGAAGAAAAAGCTAACACTAGATAAGATGAACAGTGATAAAATTTCGACTTCCGATAAAATCTTCTCACTACGGTTGAAACGGTACCTCACTGGAAAACGCATAAACATAGCAATATCCAATTTCCTTTCCACAAAAGAATGAATAAACAGCAGCAAAAATAAAGAAAAAGACTTACAGAACCTAAAATCAGAATCAGATATAACGCTTTCTAAATTCAGCTTTCAGTATACTTAACACGTTTACTGGTGCAAAACGAAATTTGAATAAGTTTTAGTTTAATGTTTGATGGATTGGAACAAGGAAATGAATGTTAATATGCTTGTGCCTCGAAAGCGATGTATGCAATACACTTGACTGGCTGCAATCTGAAATAGAAAAGTTACAAACATTTCTAGGAAAAGGAAACATTTTCTTGAAGTAAAAAGAAACGAAATAAATTTATTTTTAATAAAGCTCAAATACTCCTTTTGCTTTACTTGACGAATATTTAAAAAACATGAGTGACTATGCAGCTGGAAAACACTAAACTGCAAAACAAAATGCGTAATTTATAAGCAATATGTGTGGCGATAAGATTTCCAAAGCGGAAGGCCCTAAAGCTATTAATAAAGAGGATTATTGAACTGTTCATCTAAGAGGACAGACAATTTATCGATTTCTTAAATGATAAATGAAAATATAATTTTAGACCATGCTAAATTTCGCTGAAAGACAGTCAATCTAATGTCTTCAGCAATCCTCTTCGGAATTTAATTTGCTCCATAGTGGAATATATTTTGCTGCAGGTTCCAGGTAACATCATGTAATAGAAATTAATGTTATGGATGATTAAAGGTCATATGCTTGGAATAGTGGTGAGATATCGATCACCATTCGAAATTGAATTAAAGAGTTAGAATAATGGATGGATGGGAATTTTTATCTGTCTATCTATCCATCTATCTATCTATCTATCTATATCTATCTATCTATCTATCTATCTATCTATCTATCTATCTATCTATCTATCTATCTACACACATAATATATATTTATATATAAAACTGATAAGAGTAGACATTAAATCTTGCCCTTAGCCATATATATAATATAGGTGCATTAAGGCTGAGTGTTTAAGACATTCGTTTTGCAAGAAGTGTCCTGAGTTCAATTATACTGCATGGAATATCGGGCAAATACCAGTTTTTGCAATCTTGCGTTTACACATTCATTGTAAGCGAAATGTGTCGGTGAAAATCAGTTGATTCCACCTGGATAGATTATGTCAGTAGTTCAATAGTTAACTCTCTTAAGTTGTCTTTCATTTAGATTTAAGTCCAAGGTACACTTGTCTGAGCAAAGCTCTTCCTAGCCATTTAATTTTATTTCAGTTGAATCCATCCATCCATCCATCCATCTATACATCCATCCATCCATACATCCATTTATCCATCCATCCATCCATCCATCCATCATCCATCCATCCATCCATCCATCTGTATGTGTCTTCATTAATAAACACAATATATATTTTCATGAGCTACGAATAGTTGCATGCAGTGAAAACATTTCAGCCAGCATTTTTAAACACGTCTAGTGCCTTCAGGCAATCCTCAGTCTGTGCCTACATGGCATAACGAGCTAAACAGGATGGTAGGATGAAAGAAAAGAAAACAAAACGAGAAAAGGATTTGATTCCTTTCCCCCTGCATACAGGTTACATGCTTTTGATCCGTTGACATATGGCGTAGATTTTTCAACTATTTTACACTTTATTTTATGCGGTGTGGCATTAGACTTCAAAACCCATAAGTGGCTAGCCGAATTAGTTGTTTTACTTTTGTCCTTCAGACGTAAGGAAGATATGTGGTTAGCATAGCGATTTTCAGAGTCGCGTTCACAGATCCTGATGTATCATAACTCTTCTTTTCGTTTATGTTATCAACTAGCGTTGCTGTAACTTCTACCACTTATACAACGGATCTAATCATGCATGCCTGGTCGCGTGGCTCTATGGTAAGAAGCTTTCCAACCACATGATTGTGAGTTCAGTCTCACTGTATGGAGACTTGGGCATGTGTCTTTTACTATAGCCTCCGGTCAAGAAAAGCCTTGTGAGTGGATTTGGTGGACGGAAACTTAAAGATGCTCATTGTAAATATTTGTAAATAAACCCGGAATTTTGATAAGTTACGGAGAAAGAGCAACTACGGAAGTATTTTTATATAATAATAGCTTTATAAAATTATATAATAATAATAATAATAATAATAATAATAATAATAATAATAATAATAATAATAATAATAATAATAATTATAATAATTATTATTATTATTATTATTATTATAAACATACACCAATTAAAGCGACATTATCTACACAACTGAATGAAAAATTTTGAGCTTACCCAGGCTAGAATCGAACCCACGGTCAATTGTTTAGATAATGTCGCTTCAATCGGGATATACATATATGATGAATATGATACACACACACATGATAGAGATAGACACCCCATAAAATATTGTTTTATATTTATTCTAACCTGTAGAGATTTATATTTTTTTAGTAATTGACATTTCTATGCTTCAGGTTCTATATATGACTGTTTATCCATGTCATGTACGAAAGAAGCCTTGAAACTGTCTGAATTTCTAAGAGACCATATTCCATATTCCGAAGGTCGACATGGTCAGCAAAAATCACAGAAAATCTTAGGATCCCTCTTTCTACTGTTTATAGAGTGCTTGTGCAATTCATGAGAGAAGGGAAGGAGTCCACATCATCTCATCAAGATCAACCAGGCCCTCTGGCAGGACTCTACTCTTTGCTAAGAGAAGTATGGACGATAATCCTCGTTGTAAGACCTCTGACATAGCAGAAGTTGATGTCAGTCCCTGAACAGCTGTCAGATATATCCCAAAACTTGGTTACTATGATAGAGAAGCCAAAAGGAAATACCCTTCTTCGACTAACCGACATCGAGCGGAGAATCAATTGGGCCAGGGAGATGGTGGAGAGCCAACTAGCATTTTGGAACGATGTCATATTCTCCAACGAGTCCAAATTTACTGTATTTCCTGACCGTGGTCGAGTGTGTGTCTGGAGACTCTGTGATAAAAAATTTGATGTGAAAAGATTGTAGCCAATAATCAAACAGTGCAGCTATTCTGTGATGGTTTGGAGAGCAATTGGGAGCAATGTTTGATCAGAACTGGTGGAGTGTGAGGGAAACATAAACTCAGGGTCTTTCCAATCTTCTGCAATGGTGAAATGATTAAATACTTTTTAATTTATTTAAGCTGGGGCTCCTTGTCATACGGCTAAATTGACCCAAGATTTGTTGGATGAAAATAGCATTAAAAAGCCAGTCACCAGATATGAAACCTATTGAACACTTAATAAAAAGAACCGGAAAGCATCTTCCAAGCCAGATCTTTCGAGATTACTGCATGAAACTTGGCAAGAAATTCCGTGAGGGGACATTACACATTTGATCAGTGACACGCCTAATAAGCTCCTTGCATTGAAAAATGCAAAGGGCATGTCTACTAAGTATTAAATATTCACGTTATAACAATTGATAAAAATTTGAATGTATCATTTCAGATTTTGAATATTTTTAATGATTATAACAGTGTTTATCTACTTCTGTCATGCCTGTATACATACATGCATGCATACATATATACATACATACATACATACATGGATAGATGTTTGCTTTTATGTCATACATAAAAATTTAAAATTTAAGTGAAGGATTAGTGAAAACATTAGTGAATATAGTAGAGTACTAGCTGTTACAAGGAAAAGGTCAACAGATTAATAACCATATATAAATGTATGTGGATGTTTCTGTGTGCGTGTGAGTGTATATACGTATGGGTGGTCATGTTCATGTTCCACTGTCTGACATTTTAAAATCTTTTGTTTACTTCACAATACCGTGGTAGTACATTTACAAAGAAAGGATAAAACAAGTTCCAGGTATAGACAAAAGTACTAGTGGTCGCTTTGATCAACTAAACCACTTCATGGTGGCGTCTCACTGACCTTTATCCAATGAGTGAGACAAGAAAATATATAGATATAAATTTGTTTAAAAAGTAAAATTACAAATCCCGAACTCAAATGTATACACACACACATACACATTCTCATGCGCATGTATATGTTGTCTTTTTTTGTGTACAAATATGTATTAGGAAAAATACCGTCTGAAGCACTTGTAGCAACTCGAAAATATTCTGAATCCATTCAGCCTAGTGATATTGTAGTATATTATTATTGTTCGTGTTAATTTTGCTGTAATTCATTTTACATTTTATTTTATGAGAATATTTCTGTCCATCTATTCTATACTTAGTATTTACCTTTAGGAATAAACTTCATTAGTAATAACACGGAAACTTATAAAAGTAATTCCATCTTGTTTTAATTACGACATGGATGTAGGAATAATTAATTTAATAATGGTAAGTGAAAAGTTCGCTGAGCCATAAAATGTCGGGCAATATAATTTTAGTGTCTAAATATTACATTATGCTGTTCAAACATAATATTTAAATACTATTGATAATGTGTTTTCTATTATTTGGCAGACTTAAGTGTCGCACCTCGGGTGATATCTTTCATCAATATATGTATGTGTATGGAGGCGCAATGGCCTAGTGGTTAGGGCACCGGACTCGCGGTCGGAGGATCACACAAACAGAGAAATTAAGGCCAATAGGACGGATATATTTGTCGGAGATTAAGATAAAATGTTTTCTAATCGATATATCAAAACCAACAGATGACAAAGTTCCTTGAAAATACAAAGAACTGGAAACACACAACGACCTCGAACCCATAAGAGTGAACAACAGACACAGAAATAGGCAGAAACAAGGAAAATGCCACTTGTGTTTGAACACTATGCAAATATTCTTTTAAAACACTTTTCTTTTCATTTCTCCCAAATTTAATTGTTCTCCACACTTACAGTTGAAAAAGGCTCAATGACTGAAACCGGTATTGAAATGCTTTGTCTAAAATTTTGTTCATATATATATATATATATATATATATATATATATATATATATATATATATATATACAAACACACACACACACACACACACACACACACACACACACACACACATATATATATATATATACAAACACACACACACACCACACACATATATATATATACACAAATACACACACACACACACACACACACATATATATATATATATATATATATATATATATATAATATAATTCGAGACAAAACCACTATTTTAAAACCAAACAATGAAAGACTTAATCAATACATAAAATTTTAATATAAATTAAATAAACCGCCGCTACAAATGTTTCATGTCTACTACCGACAATCTTCGGGTGGATTTTCGATCTAAAATAGCAATATTTTAAAATATAATTTAAAATACTTTAAATTAATAAAACAATAAAATTATCAATGAAAGAATGTAAAAAAATAAAAATATAATCTATATATAATCTATATATAATCTATATATAATCAATATATAATCTAAAATAATCTGAAATAAACCCTATAAACAATTGAATATAAAAACCTATTATAAAAGTTCTCATATTTAAAAATGTACAAAAACCAAAAAACAACAAGCAAAAAAACAAAAACCAAAACCTAAAAAAAACCCCAAAAAAAACAAAAAAACAAAAAACAAAAAACAAAAAATAAACTATATATACACACACATGCTCATACACTCAACACATTACTTATTCATACTTCCTCACACACACATACAACACTCAATTCATAAACAATATACATATACCCGCTCACACATACATATACATACACATACGTACAGAACACGATATATACCAATATATAAACACCCACACCTATACAGATAAATAAATTACGCAAACAATCACACACACATTTTCACACATACATAAACACTCAAAAGAAAACCGAACAATTCTTAGCACGTGGATATCAAACATTTAAAAAAATTATGATACTAGAGATTGTTTTGATATACCTATGGGAGCACCAGATTCTGCACAAGCTACTGATTTAGTAGGTATTTATCTGTTATCTGAACTCCAATTAGAAAATCTTAAGATAGAGGGTGGTTTATATAGAGATGATCTTCTACTAATTACAAAGAATTGTACTAAAAGGAATCTAGAAGTATATAAGAAAAAACTATATAGTTTCTTTAAAAGATATGGTTTAAGTATTACTATATATAAGGAGAATTATAATGTTAATTATCTAGATGTTAATTTTAATCTAATTACAGGTAAAACACAACCATATCATAAAATTAATGAGAACCTTAGGTATATAAATGTTAATAGTAATCACCCAAATTCTATTAAAAATTCGTTGATTAATAATATAAGTAAACGTATTTCATTACTCTCTTATGATATAGAGATTTTTTAATAGACATGCCACTTATTATAATGAGGCCCTTAGAGGGGCAGGTTATAATAGGAATATTAAATTTTATAATATTGATGATATAGATTTAAATAATTTTCGAGATAATTATAATAATAATTATAATTTTGTTGGTATTAGTGGTATAAATATTAGAAATTATAAAATTAAAAATAAAAATAAAAATAATAAAAATAAAAATAAAAATAAAAATAATAATAATAATAATAATAATAATAATAATAATAATAATAATAATAATAATAATAATAAAAATAATAAAAATAAAAATAAAAATAAATTGAATAATAATAATAATAATAATATGGATAAAATTAATAACATTAATAATTCCTTAAATGCTGTATATAGATATAATTCTGATAATAATTTTAATAATATGAAGAATTCTAAATTTAATAATTATAATACTGACAATTATAATAAGGTTAATAAGAATAAAATTTGGTTAATAGTCCCTTCTGGTGATCAAGTAAAAACGAATATTATCAAAGAGATTTTAGATATTATAGAACTATTTATTAGAGATAATCGTAAATATAAAAATATTTTCTCTAGTGATAATTTTGGAGTAGGTTATTCCACCACTTATAATGTAGGTAACATTATTTCTTCATTTAATAAATTTAAACTGAATAATTTTTATAAAAATAAATTATTTGTTAATAATAATAAGGATAAGACATATATTAATTGTACTTGTAGAGATAAATCTAAATGTAACTTAAATAATAAATGTGATATTAAAGATGTAGTGTATAAATGTATAGTTACATTACATGATAATAACTTTAAGAAGAATAATTACCCAAAAGCGGTTTATATAGGGTCTACTTCCGCTAAAATAAAATTAAGAATCGCACAACATATGAATTCTTTTAAAAATAAAAACTTAATCAACTCCACTGGACTTAGTAAGTACATTTGGAGAATTAAATCACAAAATTTTAATTATAGTTTAAATTGGGAAATAATTTGTAAAACTAAATCATATACTATAGGAGCGAATTGTTGTTATTTATGCTCTAATGAGTTTAAAGAAATTTTATTTTATAAGTATGATAATTTACTTAATATAGGTGAAGAGCGCAAAATAAAATGTAGACATAGATTACTTTACGTATATAATAGGTTCCATGATAAATAAAATTAATAGCCCCCATTATTTTAGGTTATTTTAGGTTAATTTGTTTTTAGTTTAGAGTACCAAGTATATATTTCTAGTTTTATAGTTTAGGCTTTAATTATAGTTAGTATTTAATTGGTAATTCTTTGTTTTGTATTTAATTAATATTTTATTGAGTGTGGGAATGAATAATAGTGTATATATCGAGTTTGTACGTATGTATATGTATGTGGGAGTGTGTATATGGTTATGTTTGTGGGTGTGTGTATATTTGTGTGTGTATTTGTGTGTATTGTGTATGAAAGGGGTTTTATCTTTATCTTTATATTTGTATGTATGGACTTCATTATCATGATTAGTTTAATAAGTATTTTGTATGTAGGTATGGGTGTGTATGTATGTGTGCGTGTGTACAAGTGTAAGTATAGATGCGGTAGTGTATGAGTGCTATGTAATTGAGTGTGATTATTTATGTACTTTTATACATGCAAGTTTTGAATGTCCGTGTGATTGCACCCGTCTGCGTGTACACACTCATTTTTTTATATATATATTAATATCTATATGAGTTTTAGTTTTTTATGGTTTTTTTAAAGAATCTGTAGAAGGTTTTGTATATCCATTCATAATTTTTTAATTTACGTTTGTTTACTACGCGCTAAGAATTTTATATTCCATTCATAATTTTAAAGACGCTGTTTTACGCAGCGCTAATAATTTTTATATGTTCGGTTCCATGGTAACGCAATTTTTGTTTATTGTAATAACGGATAAAGTTATTCACTTCAAAATTTGATACTGATTAGAAGGTATGTCTATTTTTCTCCTTTGTTAATCTTGTTACTTATGATAATCTGATTTCTTATGGAGTATTTTATATATCGTATTATGTGTAGAGATGTTGTTTTCTTTTGTATGTTTATGTATGTGTGAATTTGTGTGCGTGTGCGTATTTGATTGTATCGAGTTTTGTACGTATTATTTGTATGTGTGAGTGTGTATATGGTTATGTTTGTGGGTGTGTGTATATATGTGTGTGTATTTGTGTGTATTGTGTAATGGGTTGTATCTTTATATTTATACTTGTATGTATGGATTTTATTTATCATGATTATTTTAATAAGAATTTTTGTATGTAGGTATGGGTGTGTATGTATGTGTGAGAGTGTACAAGTGTAAGTGTAGATGTGGGTGTGAATGAGTGCTATGTAATTGGGTGTGATTATTTATGCACTTGTATATATGTAGGTTTTGAATGTGCGTGTGATTGCACCCGTCTGCGTGTACACACTCTTTTATATATATATTAATATATATGAGTTTTCGTTTTTCATGGTCGTATTGTTTGTATCGGGACTTGTACGTATGTATATGTATGTGTGAGTGTGTATATGGTTATGTTTGTGGGTGTGTGTATATATGTGTGTGTATTTATGTGTATTGTGTTAGGGTTTGTATAGTTATATTTATACTTGTATGTATGGATTTCATTTCCATTCATAATTTTTTTTAAATGTTTGATATCCACGTGCTAAGAATTGTTCGGTTTTCTTTTGAGTGTTTATGCATGTGTGAAAATGTGTGTGTGTGTGTGTGTGTGTGATTGTTTGCGTAATTTATTTATCTGTATGGGTGTGGGTGTTTATATATTGGTATATATCGTGTTCTGTATGTATGTGTATGTATATGTATGTGTGAGCGGGTATATGTATATTGTTTATGAATTGAGTGTTGTATGTGTGTGTGAGGAAGTATGAATAAGTAATGTGTTGAGTGTATGAGCATGTGTGTGTATATATAGTTTATTTTTTGTTTTTTTTTGTTTTTTGTTTTTTGTTTTTAGGTTTTTGTTTTTGTTTTTTTGCTTGTTGTTTTTTGGTTTTTGTACATTTTTAAATATGAGAACTTTTATAATAGGTTTTTATATTCAATTGTTTATAGGGTTTATTTTAGATTATTTTAGATTATATATTGATTATATATAGATTATATATAGATTATATATAGATTATATTTTTATTTTTTTACATTCTTTCATTGATAATTTTATTGTTTTATTATTTTAAATTATTTTAAATTATATTTTAAAATATTGCTATTTTAGATCGAAAATCCACCTGAAGATTGTCGGTAGCAGACATGAAACATTTGTAGTGGCGGTTTATTTAATTTATATTAAAATTTTATGTATTGATTAAGTCTTTCCTTGTTTGGTTTTAAAATAGTGGTTTTGTCTCGAATTATATTATATAATATATTACTATAAAATTAGATTTAACCCTAAATCTGATTTTTCCCTGTAATTTTGGATTCATTCCCTAATATTTATTATTATATATATATACACGTATACATATATCAACATTCGCACATATATAAAATATACATATCGATGTATATGCTATATGCATGTGTACATCCATGTATACTATCGGCGAGACGCTGGATTATATATATGCATCATAATCCGAGAGTCCAGCCTTATGCGCCAATGATCAAAGAACATTTGATCATTTGAATAACTAACCTAACATACCAGATATTCGTTTTAATATCTTCCATAAATTTTTCCAAAAACTCAACATTCGACAGCGTTTATATATGTATATAGCACACTGTATTACGCATACAGTTTATTGGGGAATCTAAGTTGACGTACATTATGCTTTTATAGGTCCAACTAAAGATAATCATATTCCTTTCCCTATAAAGATATCTTTAAAAGAGAGCGAAAGATAATCATATCCCATTTTCATATAAAGGTATCTTCAGTAATCGATTACCTTACATCAGTATATATTTATTTATTAAAACCATCTTTTTTTTCTCTTTGACTTTCAGCTTTATTTATATACCAATTAACACACACACACACACGCACACATATATGTAGGTCATATAATGTTATGTGACCTAAATATCCTAAAATCAATCTTCCCAATTTTTTTCTGTATTTCTCCGGAAGTTTTCTATGAATTTTCATGAATATATTTCTGCGCTAATGTGAATATTATATATAAACAACGTGCGTAAATTAAATATATATTCTTGGCGCGGTCTAATACATGGCCCGAGGTGATTGATTCAATAGCGGAACTAATATCAAAAAGTGCATATATATATCTATTTATATATATATATGCACATGTATATGCACATATTTTAACATATATACAAGCATATATACACATATCTTTAGATATAACCATGCATACATACATAAATAAACTTACACGTGTATAAGCGTGTACGCATATAGCATACACACACACACACGCACGCAGACACACACACACACACACACACACACACACACACACACACACACATATATATATGTATGTTTATGTGATTCTCTGTGCGGCTTAGTGTTCTCTGTGTCTGTGCATATTTACATAAGTATACATATTTTGAAACAGAGCATTATAAGCTATGAGCTTTAGTTTGAACGATTTACACTACATTGTAAATCAAAGGAGCTCACTAAGTACATTTCATCGTTACTGATCGAGGATATGCTTTAGCACCCCTGTATACAATCATCAACGTTATAGGTACATAACGTACATACATACATATATACATACATACATGCACACATACATACATATGAAGAAGCATAGGCACATTATATATCATAATTTGGTGTGGATTAAGTACCCGAGTTCGTGGCCTTCTCAAACTCTATGAAGTTATATGGATACAATATGAATATAATCCATTCATTTTGAACACATGAGAATTAACTATACCAGAATAACAAAGCAAGAGAAATTTTCAGTAAATAAAGACACTGCAAGCTGAGAAAACTCTAGAATTTTCTCTCCCTGTATATTTATCTTGTATCTTGTGTCATTCATGAGTATTTGTACGAGACAAGAGGATCTTGTGGCTCAACAGAATATATCAGATTTTGCAAGCGCATGCTGGCCCAACTTAATCACATTTTATTTCGTGTTAATTCTGTTCTGACATGCAATTTCACAAAAAGAACTTCAGACATGTATCGATGATATAGCACATATCTATCTCTGTTATTTCGGCATAACATTCGACCCTTATTTTGAAGCATCGGTCTGCGATGAGCGAGTATCTTGTTTATCAAGTTTACTTTCTTCACCATGTATTTTAATTGAGTGTAATGTTTAGCGCAGGGCCTAGGAGTGTCGAGAAAAGAACTGATTTAAGTTTGCGAGCCATAGTGCAATGTGCATGAATGTAGTTGATTGGGATACTGTTTTACTCTCAGAATTTACTATAAAAAGTACGTAAGGCACATAGCATGGATGGATTATAGGTTGCAGTGTATTGGTGAGCCAATTATGTATAGCAGTATAATTGTCTAAGCTGTTCGATTAGTGTTCCCTTGTGAGACTTACGTTAGATTTGTAGATACTAGCTCAGTATATGTATAAACGTATTGTACATATACTATGTACAACGCAGCCTGAGAACTGAAATAAATGAATGTTACAAAAAAGCTCACGGATGACGTAACAAGACTTTCTTTCATGTTATATATATGTAGAGAGAAAGAAAAGAGTCTCCTTTGGATTATTTTCAGCGATATTCACTACTCCTAAGAAAAGACATCATCGGTTTCCTATCCAAATGAATAGCGTAGACCAGATGCTATATAAAACAGTCTTAAATTAAGCTAGGATAATGGTGGTTAACAAAATTTGCATGGTTTCCAATTTGATGGTTCGTTATAAGTTAAACAATATATAGTCCATGTATCACGCAGCATAAATAATGAGAAAGGAAATAGATTTAAATACTGTGCATTAGAAGTAAATTATACTTATATTCATATTACTGGTAGACTGAGGCATTCTAACAGTGAAATCATTTCTTTTTGTTTTTGTTTTACGCTGCTTTGTGCCTAAAAGCTATCTTATTTAAGTATTGAGGATTTGTGAAAAACAAGAGTGTGCAAATTAAGGTACGCAATAATGTACTAGCCTAATTCATGGTTAATTTGTATAGTAGATAAACGATACTATTGATTGGAGAACTCTTACTTTTTTTCTGATAAGCAGTTAACAAACTGTGAAACAGTCTGTCAGCAGATACCCTGTGCCCAATTGCGGCCAACAGTAGCTTAGAAATAATGTGTTTGCCTCAAGAACGAGGCTTTGTAATGCGTATATATATATATACTTATACATACTGACACACGTGTACACACCCACACAAGCATGAATATACATTAAGAGCCACCCAGTCATAAAATAATTGTTTTCCATTTTATCCACAAGGTAAATGCTCAATATAAATCTGTTATTATTTTATAAGTTTGCAGTGGACGTTGTAATTGCATGCTTGTCCACTGGACTATTTCCTCACACCTAAATGCATTACGTTGTTGCCGATATTCTCAATCTCATTAATACCATTAGCTAACGTCAATGAAACGTAACTATTATTATTGACGAAATGTTTCTGCTTTCTGGACCATTTTACACACATAGGCGCACGCAAACATATTTCTATTAAAAGATTGTCAATCGCTCTGCCGCAATAGATAACAGTTGTGTCTGTTGCATTCTTTGGATATTTATCTTTAAATGTGGTCAAAACCCCTGTAAAAATAATGAACACGTGTCATCAAGTAATGGCTAATAGTGAGGTCCATTGTTGATTCAGTTCAGATACATAATACCTTCACATACCGAGAGTGTAACGCTCCAGACGATTTGAAAGATTATCATTTGAATTAATTGTGCAATGTCTATCCAGCGTGTAAGTTAATATCCGTATCCTTTGAGGAAATAATACATTTACAGAGATCTACTGAGGTAGCCACATTGAACGCTCTATTGCTAGAAATAGTAGTCATACAATAATCACAATGTTGCGCTTGTAAAACAAAAGAGGACATTTTATATTGTAATTGGACAATTTAATCTGAGATAAGTTACGTCCAAATAAAATAGATTGTCATGGCCTTCTCACATATATCTGACTGGAGTTAAACCACATAACGTTTTCCTGTTCACAATTAGGTAAACTAAGCCATGGCAATGTAACGAGACACGAACAATTTTTATTAACCCTTTTGTACACATTTACATGTTGTATCATTATAGAACTAGCACATCGCTAGAAAGAGAAAGGGGAGATGGAGAGTGGCGTTAAAATGTCAGTGAGTTGATTGTGTATGGTTCAGTGATAGCAATTATTTACAACCCGCCGATCCTTCAGCGACCACATTTCTACCGCTCTCTCGCCTGGTAATTATAAAATAATATACTAGATGATAGATACAAAGCAAATGTGCAAAATGCCTGTTATATTCTAGCAATCACATTATTATCTGCTAATCAGTTTGTAATTATCGTAGAGAATCAACCATGTGTGTAATAATATTTTTGTCTTACTGGCGCCATTTAGTCGTTTCATTAATCAACAGCAACATAAGTTGGTCTTTATTAACTGGAAAAATTACCATCCCAGCGCCAGTTCAACCGCTTCTATAATTATAATTAACAATTTACAGATTCAGTTTCCTAGTTTTGGAAAAAATATATTCCCTTGTAGGATGTATATAATTATCTATTTGTCTGTCTCTCAATAATACTTGCCCTTCATAAATGCAATTTCTCTTACACTTTCTTTCAGTTTCACTATTTTCTTTCTCTGTATTACCCTTATGATTAGTGTCTGTATTAGGCAAAATGGAAACTTACCAAAACCTATTGTGAGAAATCAATACGTATTCGTGAAACACAACCTTTGCCTAATTCTACAAAATCGAAGATGGTTCTGTACGACCTAACAACAAAGGTAGTTCATGAAACAAATAAATTGACACAATTACAAAAATTTTGAATATAGTCATATTTATTTCCTGGCATAAGTGTTATCAAAATATGAGACATTAAACTGAAGAAATAATAAAGTAATTAAAATATGATGAAAATAAATAAATCAAATGTTATGTAATATTATCGCTAATGATTAGAGTTGATATCTAGGAAGTAAACAGAAAGCAAGAGAGGGAAAAAACTGTCAACGACTGTCACATTAGGGTTAAATAAAACGTGACGTGAGCTTTGTGTCTATCTTGCTTGTGTCGATAAAACACAATTGTGCAGTCGATTAATACATGTTTATAGCCTAGCCAAAACGAATTTATCATGCGTGAAGCATCACACATACACACACACAAAGGCACACACATACACACACAAAGGCACACAAAGACACACACAGACACACACACAAACAAACGCGCGCACGCATACAAATAACCAAATTTATGCCCGTTCTTCGTGGGTGAGCATGAACTATTTGCATTTGTCCTCCTAGTACTCAATTGAACATACCGGAGCAACAAGAAAACAAGAGACCTGTTCAAGAGTACAACGCGATTTTCTGGACTAGTTATCGAACCCACGGCCTCTAATTGCTAGGTCACTAAACGAATATATAAATACATAATAACACGATTTTTGATAACTTATATTTTTATATTTCTCGTAGATATTTCTACCTTAGATATGTTTCATTGAACCTCTTAACTTTCTATTATTCAATCACATTGTTACGACTTTCATATTCTGGTTCAACTGCATATTTTTTTTTATTTCTCATATCTTATTATATACCTGTTTCAATTGCAGAAAAAACGGAAGGTGATGGAAATTGAAACGACAATACGCTGGCTCTCCTCGCTTAATTTGAATTGGAAACGTTTTCTGTTCTACCAAGTCAACGAGCGAATAAGCTCGTTAGCGTCAGTCTAGTGCATTCATTTGAAAATCAAAATATTATCGAAACAAAACAGAAAAAAACGTAAAATAATTCTCTTCCTATTTATGAAAAATATAATTCTCTGATATGACATTTAAATTAACTTTCAGCTGCATACAACGCAATATTTTAAGAAAATGTAAAAAAAACAAAAACAATATGAGACTCACATATTAATTTATAGCACATCCATCCATCTATCCATCCATCTATCCATCCTTCCATACAACCATCTATCCATATGCACACACACACACCATGTGCGCACACAAACACACACACATATTATGTTTGACTTGGAATCAGTGTAGTGTCATTTCACAGGCGTTGGGAAGTATACGGTTTAGTGTGCAAATTTGTGACAAGAATTGTAAGTCTATCTTCAATTCATTGGATTTTTTCACTCCCTGTTTTTTGTTCACTCTCTCACACAAACATATATATGTGTATATGCACAACACACACTCAGTGACATTGAAATGGACGGCCAAAGTTCTTATAAAACCACAGGGGGTCCAGCAGACCAACGGAAATAACACTTCTTCACTCTCAGATATAAATGCGCACACACACACAACACACGCACACACACACACACACACACACATACACACATATTTTCTCTCTGTCTCACTTCCTCCTCACCCACTACTACGAAACTATAAAAAGGTTCAAACTACCCACAACTGATTTGATTTGAAAACCCACTAGAATGGGAGCAAGCGCTAATCCGAATGATATGATATATATGTAAAAAATGTAATATATAAATAAATATCTACAAATATGAACCATCTGATCTGATTACCTCAATTTTTCTAATATATAATACCTGTACATCATCTCCAAACCTTCCGATACATATATTTGGATGTACATGACATCAGAATGGATGGACTAATATCAGATCCACAAACAGAAGATACCAAAAATACAGAAAATATTGAAAGGAATGGAACAGAACCAGACCCCAAACAGGCTTATACCAAACACGCAGAAGACCTAACACAAATCTGCAAAATATGCAATGCTGAAATAAACAAGACAGAAGCACATCTTCAACAGGGAAATACCAGAAGCATGGAAGATCTACTCACAGAAACCTGTAGTAAGTTAAATTCACTTCTCTCAAAAATTGATACGCTCTTTGCAAACATTGCTTTAACAATAAATACAATCCAAACACAAAATATTCTCTGTAAAAATAATCAAACAAACACAACTGATAACACAAACCTTCTGGCGGGACTACCCCAATCACAAAGGACAACAAATGACGAAGAAACAAAAACTGACACAAACCAAGAAAAACCTTCAAAACCCCAAGACTGGAACAAACTTCTAAACCAACGCAAATATGCTTATTGGAAAAACATACGCTGTAAGAACATAGCCAACATATATCAAAACTGGCGGGACTTGAAGAACCCAATACTCCCTAGAAAATTTCTTATCAAAGAAATAAGGGGTGAAACACTAGAAGAAACAACAATACGTGCAAACCTAGCCCTCTGCCGACTAGAAACGGAAATTTCCCTTCTACAAACACGAAGCACACACCAGGAAGATAAGATTAAAACAATCGATACCGTCATAATGGCCGAGATAACAGAAAGGAACAATAACCAAAACAAAGAAAAACTACAACAATTATGGAAAGAGGATACCGAACGAGAGGAGGAAAGATCCAGATTTATGTGGACCAAACAACATGAGTGGTTTTTAAACTATGAAAAGAACTATGGTGAAGAATCAATTATGAAGACAAAAAAACTACCAAAACAAATGAATAGATACAACAAACTAACACCACAAACATACTGGACTCCCAGACATCAAAATAAGCCCTACCAAACACAAACCAAAATCCCGCTCCTTACACTGCCGAACCCCCCAATTAACAGATACACAAAATATGAAAGACAACCATCAACCCAAAACCCCACAAAAACAAACACACCAACAGCAAGACGAGCACAATACATACAACCAACAACCTATAACACTTGGAGAGAACAAATAGAATATGAACAACCACCAACACATAACACTGGACACCCTAAAGGGACACACACATGGAACAATATACAAATGGATAGAAACCAACACATAACCCACAACAAACATCAAGGAAATCGAAACCACACAAACACCAACCCCATGCAACCCCACAAATTTCCAAGATGGATAAAAAACAACTCCCACTATCAATACAATACAAACACAATACATGAACCATCCACCTACCCACAAAGAAACCTGAACCCCAGTAATAAATATTGGCTCAACCAACACAGAAGATGGGAAGAAAACAACTACCAAAGACAAAACAACACATACAGACCACACAGACCACCCCAACTACAAGAAAACCTAAGAACTGAAAATGGAATTTGGAGACGTAACAACACAACCCATTTTTTAGGGAGAGGATACTTCAACCATACTCCAGACCCAATACACCAAAAATTCCGGAT
>NC_043003.1:31715826-31740826 GCF_006345805.1 Octopus sinensis
ATTGTGTGGCCATAATGTTCGAATAGCGGATGAACGCATGCCCAAACAGCTGTTTTATGTTGAGCTTGCAGAGGGGAAACGCTATCGGCATAAACCTAAAAAAAAGTTTTAAGAACGGCATAAGGACTACTATGAAGTCACTAGGAATGGATCCAAAGGACAGAAACCTTTGCTTCGAATCGAGCTGGATGGTGAACAAAAGTGTGGAGTGGCGTGAAAGAGTTTGAAGAGGCCAGGATAACGGATGCAAGACTTAAAAGAGATTTGAGGAAGTATGTTATGATCGAGATGGTGAATCACAATGACCTTTTTGTGTGCACAGTTTGTGACAGACCATGCTACTCTTTTGCTGGGCTCAAATCTCATTTGCGAACCAACGGAAAACGAACCTCCACCAACTAATTTGCCTACGTGTCTGTGCACACCTTTGAATGCAATGTATGCTAGAATGTTTGCAAATCTAACGGAGGATTCAAAAGACATTTTAAGAACCACAAAAATCAGAACTTATCTCCATTTCTTGGTGGTCCAAATCGGATATGCAATCTACGTGGATCCTAAGGTGTAGGTACATGAGGTGGTCAAACTCTGTATAAAGTGTATACAACCTCCATATATGTATGTACACATTTATACGTCTGTATAAATATATATGTAAATTACAGTCTAATCTGAACCTCTACGATTGAATTAGGATCGTTCACGACCAACTTATGACGGCATCCTTGCTCACAGTATGAGCAGAATGTCAAAAGCTTTCATTTTGATGTTCGTTCGGAAGTTTAACGTCTCGAGCTTGCAGGAAATATTCTAGCAACCAACAGCTAATAAAAGTTTCAGCCGTATTATACACACCACGCATCTTTCATTTCATTCTACAGATTAAGAAATTTGATGAACATTGATAATATGAACTGGTACACAAATTATTATAACATATTCCAAATGTTACAAATTACAGATTCCAACTTAGAAACCATCAACGCTTAATCTATTCCCCCACCTAAATGTTGAAACGATTATAAACTGCTGTGCACATGTAAACGAATTACCTAAAATTGCTACCTGCTCTACGCATATTCCTGAAGTTATATTTCACCCATCCCTGTAATTGATATTATTAAAACTGGGATTTTCAAGAGAAGTAGAATTACACTTTTACATTTATTGAAATCTCCAGTTTGCTCGATCTCTGATTTTAGGTATAAGTGTGGTCTCAGATTGGATTTGAACAAATAACTCTTCTTTATAATCTAGGGTGGGTAACGCTCTCATTCACTAAACCTTTGTCTATTGTACAGATTTGAAATCACGCTTATTAAAAAAATCAATCGATATCTTAACTTTACTATCTTCCACTTCTGCGTGTGATTTCGTATCACAATAGATATTTTACAGCGCAGCTCAGAAAATAACAACGTTAGACCTCTTTATTCGTACTTGATTCAATAACCAAATCCAATGCTCGTAGTTTGGATGAAGTCTTGTGCTATGTACACATCTCGGAAGGAGAACACGTTTGAAGAATATAAGTGGATGTGATGGGCGGTGGCGGAAGGGGAGGAATGAAGATTTAGCTGTTGCAGTTACCTATTGTAAAAAAAGTAAGCTATTAGTCTAGGAAATAGGAAACCTGATAACAACCCATTTTCGATAATTACATCTTTTGTTATTTTGAACAAACCGAACAAATAAAAAAAAAAATAACTTCGTACTAAGGAGTTTGATATTTTCTTGTTCGTTGCGGTTACTATTACACTGGTGTCAATCTTATTGATTCGACATATGGGCGATATTCTCTTGAAAAAATATATATATATAAGTTTCAATCCCATATTACATCTTGTGTAAAAAGTAAAATCCCTATTGATTTTCTTATATCAAGTGGATTATGAGTGTCACTGGAGATATATTTTCTCGTAAAACCTATTGCATGGTTGGGTCGTCGGCAACTAAAACAGCTTCTCGATCATGCTTCCCGATTGAGGAGTGTTACCAGAAACATAGAAGAATAAAATATCTTGGATGTATACGTCGTATTGTCAAGGATTATCAAGCGGAACATTAGGAATTCGGCGTTAGTATTTAGTATCCAGCTTGCTGTAAGACCACTGATTGTGAAGCACTTTTGTAAACTATATCTCAAGGGGAATGCATAGCTACATGCACAGTTATATATACGTCTTCACAGCTACACGTATATATAACTGGATAGTCGTTCTGAGGAGGGTAACAATGGAAGATAAGCAAACTAAGAGAAGACAATTTCGAACATATAACGACATTAGCTTGGAGTGCCTGTGCAGATGTCATGGTTCAGGTCGCAAGAAAACTCAGTTTCCCCTTGCACCTTAAAGAGCTTGAGTCAAAAACTCGGGCTGTTAGATATGGATTTTAGAAAATTCAATAATTCATCATTGATTTCTTTAAGTTTAATCACTACCAGCTGTTTATCACGATTTTATTTATTTATTTATTTACTACCCACAAGGAGTTAAACATGAGGGGACAAAGAAGGACAGACAAACGAATTAAGTTGATTACATCGACCCCAGTGCGTAACTGGTACTTAATTTATCGACCTCGAAAGGATGAAAGGCAAAGTCGACCTCGGTGGAATTTGAACTCACAACGTAACGGCAGACGAAATACCGCTAAGCATTTCGCCCGGCGCGCTAACGTTTCTGCCAGCTCGCTGCCTTTCACGATTTTATTTATTGTAACCTCTAATATAACAAGTAAGCGTTACTGGGACAGTATTCGAACTCAAACTGTAAACTCAGCTTACAAACTAGCACGAGAAGTTATCACCTATTTCTGTTAACAACAGCTCCATATAATTTTGAAAACGATTACAGTATATATATTTTATTTAAAGGGATGATTATTAAGTAGATAAAAGTATAGATGTTTTTGAACAGACTATAAAAAATCAGGACATACTGAAAGCAAATTATGCGTGCTATTTAGAGTCTTTACGCAAATGAATTCAGTGATATGCCTGAGGTGAAACGACAATAACCGCGACTATAAAACCTGTAACGGACGAAACTTTTGGAAAACTTATTTCTATTCTAATGCGCTCGCCGGAATATTGAATTATAGTCTGTTAAAGACGTCTGATGCGTGTTAAAAGTGATTTTGTTGTGTACAGAGCAAATTGAATTAGCAAAATGCTACATTTAGACAATGATAAATCGTACTAGTTGGTTGCCAGTGACATTTGTTACATCTAGATGACATTGCGTACAATTGCAGAGAAGAAATGTATATTAAGCACATTGAGAACAATTGAGGTAAAAGAATACGTAGAAGTAATTGTATTTAATGTTAAGATTTAAATTTTCAGTCTTCGAAAAGACAGCAGAAAGGTCGCCCGGTGAATGCTTCATTCTTTACGTCTTTCAAAGTGAATGGACGTATTCTGACTTATGCACATGTTTAAGCATGCAGGTACGTACGGACATCCGTATGTACGTACGTACGTACGTATGTATGTATGTATGTATGTATGTATGTATGTATGTATGTATGTATGTATGTATGTATGTATGTATGCATGTATGTGTGTGTGTTTGTAAGTATGCATCTATCTATCTATCTATCTATCTATCTATCTATCTATCTATCTATCTATCTATCTATCTATCTATCTATCTATCTATCTATCTATCTGCATGTGTTTATATATTATTTAAAAGAGCTTCAGTCGGCTCCATGTCTGGCTTCTCACGGAAACCTGGCGCGTTCAAGTTCAGGTTACTGACTGAAAAAATAGAGAAAGATGAAGATGGCTGCTGAGAGATGGGCTACTTATAGTGAAGGCCGGTCAAATGTGAGATCATTCTAGACACACCAGAGGCATGAAGCTAGTGGCGTCACGGTGTCTGCTGGGATTTGAAGGGTCTTGGAAGATGACAGAAGCAAGGCGAAAGTCGTTTTATCGAACTCGTTTGGCGAATCGCTAGGAGATTTTATTGACCACCTTTGGCGAACCGCTACGTTATTTTATCTAACTTGTTTAGCGAACCGCTAAGTAATTTTGTCGATCACGGTTGGCGAACTGGTAATTCATTTTATCGATCATGGTTGGTGAACCAATAATTCATTTTATAGATCACGTTTGGTGAACCGCTAAGTCATTTTCTCGAACTCGTTTGGTGAACCGGTAAGTCATTTTATCTATATCCTTTGGCGAAGCGCTATGTCATTTTATCGATCTCGTTGGCGAACCACTAAGTCATTTTATCGATTACGATTGGTGAACTGCTAGGTCATTTTATCGATTTCGTATGGCTAACCGCAATGTCATTTTATCGATCATGTTTGGCGAACCGCTAATTCATTTTATCGATCTCGTTTGGTGAACCGCGATGTCATTTTATCTACCTCGTTTGACGAACCGCTAAGTCGATCATGTTTGCCAAACCGCCAAGTGATTTTATCAATCACGGTTGGCGAACCGCTAGTCATGTTATCGATCTTGTTTGGCGAACCGCTAGGTCATTTTATCGTTCTTAATTAGCGGACTGCTAGTCCATTTTATCGATCTGGTTTGTCGAACAGCAAGGTCACTTTATCGATATCGTTTGGCGAACCGCTAAGTCATTTTATCGACATCCTTTGGCGAAGCGCTAGATCATGTTATCGATCTTGTTTGGCGAACCGCTAAGTAATTTTATCGATCATTTTAGGCGAACCGCTAGGTCATTATATCGATCATGTTTGGCGAACCGCTAGGTCAGTTTATCGATATCGTTTGGCGAATCGCTAGACATTTCATCGATCTCGTTGGCGAACCGTTAAGTCATTTTATCGATCATGTTTGGCGATCCGCTAAATCAATTTATCAATCTCCTTTGGGAGTGGTAACGACTAGGGTACTGTAGCTAACTGCATATTGTAATCATTCCTCTATTGGTTTCCTATAGTTTTGCTCTCTTTTACAAACCCAGCGAAAATATATTTCCTATTTCAAAGAAAAGCAAACAATAGATATAAGACCAAAGTTAAAATGATTCTCAACAATTCAACTTCTCTGGTTGACATTAAGATGCCCACCCCCAACAAGGGCCTTAACTCTCACATTTTATCGTGTCCCAAGCCGTGACTTAGCGGTTTGACAAAGGATATCGATAAAATGACCTAGCGGTTCACCAAACGAGATCGATAAAATCATTTAGCGGTTCGGAAACGGGATCGATAAAATGACTGACTTAGGTTCACCAAACTAGATCGATAAAATGACGTAGCGCTTCGCCATACGAGACCGATAGAAAGATGTAGAGGTTCGCCGAACGATATCGATATAATGACTTAGCTTTTCGACAAACGAGTCAATAAAAATCTCCTGTGAAGTAGTGCGTTTCTGAAGCCACGTATATCATGCAGCATTGTTTCCATTGGCAGAAGTACTACTGGAACTCCTTTTCGGGATGGCGTGTAGCTACGTCTTCGTATTCTCTAGTATTCCTCACTTGAAATTTTGTTTTTTACAAGTGGGATGTAATATGTGTAAAGATGCTCGGCCGAAATGACCTTCAGCCCGTGTTTCTTTCCATGCACCTACGTTCTCTCTCTCTCTCTCTCTCTCTCTCTCTCTCTCCTCTCTCTCTCTCTATCTCTGTCTCTCTCTTTCTCTCTGTCTCATATTATCTCTACTATGGTAACTAATACAACCTCTGGGATTTTGATATGAGGCATCACACTCTACACTGTTAGCTTCCAAGCGGTGCTATAACCAAGGGAAGTTCAAGAGATGTAACTCAGCGTGTATGCGCGACAGAGTTCAAGATCAATCTGCGCCTCGTGACTTCACTCGGCGTACTTTAGCTCTGTTACCCTAGCAACAGCCGCAAACTTATGACAAGACTTTCTATACTTTCTAATGTGATATTTGAGAAAATATCTGTTAAAATCCAAATAATAACTACAAAATAAAGAAAATTCTTTATTAAGTCACATTGTTACAGTGTGCAAATTTCGGTTCTCTCCTTACAATACTTTGAGAATAACACACAAATCATATGTGCGTGTGCGTGTGTGTGTGTCTGTGTGTGTAAATGTATGTATTTACACACAGACAGACAGAGACAGACAGACAGACAGACACACACACATAAGCATATATATCTATGTTTGTAATTATTCATTAACCTTTGTTCACAATGAGTCCTGTGCTGTGGCTCCCGCTCTCTCTCTATCTTTCTGTATATATATATGTATATGTATGTTTATATATATATATTATATATATATATATATATATATATATATATATATATATATATATATATTATATATATATATATATATGTATATGTATATATGTATGTATGTATATATCTGTACGTGTGCCTGCATACCGTTCGTAGATGATTGGTTTTCGTTTGATTGTGTAATCTATTTTGTGATATATTGATTCTATACATTTTTCTACCCAACTTGACCCGATACAATTGAAAGATGTTAACTGAATCATATGATTACTTGTATTTATCTATCTTATATATTTATTCATTCATTCAGTAGCTATTCAGAAGCTTTTCGTATACCTCTTGCTTTGTCAAATCAGTTGTTTTCCATCTGTTTTATCAATATTTTACTATTTCGCTAGTTCATCGTTCGTATCACTAGTTACACTACATCGCTGGGCACCGAATCATCTGTGTCTACATAGAACAATGAATGTTTGAATGAATGAAAAACAAGTCGAATGGTAACAATCAACCAATGTAAACACCACTCTTTTCTACATTACTCTCTCTGTAAAAGTACATGCACACGCGCACTCTCACTTACACATATACGTGTGAGTATACACACACACGCACATCCATATATATATATATATATATATATATATATATATATATGTGTGTGTGTGTGGTGTGTGTGTGTGTGTGCGTGTGTGTGTGTTGAGTGGCTATGTGGTAAGTAGCTTGCTTACCAAACATATCGTTCCGGGTTCATTCCCACTGCGTGGCACCTTGGGCAAGTCGCGCAAAACCTTGTGAATGGATTTGGTAGATGGAAACTGAAAGAAGCCCATCGTATATATATATATATATGTATGTGCGCATATATGTTTGTGTGTCTGTGTTTGTCCCCCCAACAACGCTTGACAACCGATGGTCGTGTGTTTACGTCCCCGTAAGCTAGTGGTTCGGCAAAGGGTCCGACAGAATAAGTACTAGGCTTAGAAAGAATAAGTCCTGGGGTCGATATGCTCAACTAAAGGCGGTGCTTCAACATGGCTACAGTCAAATGACCGGAACAAGTAAAAGAGTAAAAAGGGCAAAAGAGAGTATTCAAGGAGGCTTATGTTTTACAGCGTAGAGTGTTTTACTGAGGATCATATGTGTATTGTAATGGTTTCGATTTCTGGAGTAAGATGCTTCATTTTCAGTCCAACAGATTTTTTGTGGAGTTCTCTTTCTTTCTACAGTTATTATTCCTCTGATCTTTCGGTGATGTATTGCCTAGAGGAGAGTGTGCGTCAATATCTGTAACACTATTCACTAAATCATGTCACAAGTTACCAGGTCGATACACCAACCATTCAACATCAGATTTGAATCAGATCTTCTGACATATATATATATACATGTATATATACTGCTAATATAGGATAAAATTTCTTTCAAAAAAGTTTTTATCAAAGTGGCCAGCATATTAAAATACCATTAAAGGTGAAAATTATAAACAATTTATTAACAATATGCTGAGAATAGACTTTAAATCGTCAGTCATTATATACAATTTACATTCACTATGAATACACGTCGTGCTGAAAACGAGGAAGGCAACCTAACAGAATTTTGTTTTAAAATTCGTTATCTCTGTATTGAATCAATTTCGGGATTAATCCAACGAATCATCCCCTCTTCAGTAGAGAATACGATAAGAAATAAATGAAATACTTACAAGCACCCATGGAAAAAAGCAGAAACAAGAGTTATGAGTACACATAAGTACCTAGTTATATGTAAATACACAATCTTTTAGCATACTTCAGCACACGTGTGACCGGTCACGAACCATTGGCATAGAAATATTTTTTCTTTTGCTCTTATTTAGAAATTGTTTATAATTTTCACCTTTAAAGCTATTTTAATATGCTGGCCATTTTGATGGAATTGTTTGGAAACAAAATTTTATTCTATAGTAGAAATAAATATATCATTCACTTGGGACTGGTACCCACTCTAATTTGTGGTTTGTGACCGATCACACGTGTGCTGAGGCTTGCTAAAGGATTTTACATTTAGATATAACTGGGGTACTTATGTGTACACATGTCTCTTGCTCCTGATTTTTCCATGGTTGATTATAAGTATTTCATTTATTTCTTATCATATTCGCTACTGAAATGGGGAAAATTCGTTGGATTAATCCCGCAATTGATTCCATATAGAGATAACAGAGATAACGGATTTAAAATCTGTTAGCTTGCCTTCCTCGATTTCAGCACGACGTGTATTCATAGTGAATGTATATTGTATATGGTGATTAACGATTTAAAGTCTATTCTCAGCATATTGGCATAGAAAACTTTTTTTCTTTTGCGCTTGTTTATAAATTATATATATATATATATATATATATATATATATATATATATATATTTTTTTTTTTTTTTTTCTGTAACACAGCTCGTTCATACACAAATATATCTGAACATCTCAATTCTAATAGTGTATTAGTGAATATAATGCCTTATTATTATATTCCATCAAACCAATTTCTACAAATACTCAAACATGGCCGTCTCAATTTTAGTCGTCACTTTAAGAACGGCTTTTAATCAGACCTAGTTAACCATCGGGACCATATACTACTAACAAAATTTCAGCAACAATTTAGACATATCTACTTCCCTTTGCATAGGAAATTGAGTCGTCACCAAGAAATTCTATATACTACATCTTCATTCATCTAAAGAAAATAAACGATTTCAAATTAAGATCATACTTATCCTACATATATATATTTAACTGCCCATACGTAAGTACATATATGCTAAAACAAAGGCTGCAACAGAGTATAAATATGAAATGGATTTGTTGATAACTTGACATTGCAAAATCTTATAGTTATACACAAACATGCATACACACACATAGACGCATGTACACACATACACATGCACACACATACATATATATAAGGGCGCGTGCGCGTGTATGTGTATGTATTATCATTCAAAGCATCAACTCCGATTTACAATAATTCTATAACTAGTGTTTAAATCAATTTCCTGATATACAGACATGAGTATAATCTTTCTTTCCACTGAAAATATTATTTACTTTTAACACCATAATACAGATCAGTCTCTTTTATAATTTATTACAATGCTTAATTATATTTATAGCACTTTATTTGATTCTCTTAACACACACATACACACACACACACACACACACACACACACACACACACCATGCATGCGATTTTATATTCTGCTTCACACAAGTTTGTCTTATCTAGAATTTATTTAAATATATTTATCGCAGTTTATATACAGTTCTTAATATACATATGGTTTTGTTTTCTCTTACACACAAGTTTGTCTCATGTAGAGTTTATTATATAATGATTCGTGTACAAACAAAAATATATAGAAAACTAAAGCTGCAGAGTTTAAAATATCTGAAATACTGTTTACTCATCTATTGAAGCAAAACTTTTAGAATTTCCGAATTTCCCACCCTACCCCTCATTTAAATCATCTAAAAGTCTGTATACGCAAAGGTGAAGGTAATGTAAAAAGCCTAAGCTAAAAGTGTAACCATAAGTATAAAAATTATACATTTTATCGCATTAAACTGTTCTACATTAAACTTTTGGTTCTAAAAATTGATTGAATGGCAGTCTCACATAAAACATAGTTTATATTCGTATATTAGTATGCAGTATCTCTACTGCAGTTGTATATTTTTAATACTGTCACTGGTATTGCTTTCAATCAATCATATTATTAAGGCATCAAAAAGTATAGGTGTTTTATAGTTTCTGAATACGTGAAACGAACGAGTGAGGAAAATTTAATCTAAATTGCGAATTGGAAGCAGTCGTATGAATAGATAGTAATTCACTTTCATTTCTTTAGCTATTGTACAATATCACATTGGTATTATTATCGATAGCTTTGGTGTAATTTACGCGCAGTATCCTGAGATGTCATCTTCTTCCAGAAACCTCTGAATATAGTATAATAGTATAAAACGGTTTCTTTTGTGACAGATTTAAATTTGTGAAACAGAGCATGTGATCAATTCCGTTCATGATTTCTCATAAAGACTTATCGTTTGGTCTTTGTCTCGGTTTTAAGTTTGGTCGTAGCCGAGGAAAAGGAGGTGGCTAAATCCTTAGGCATAAAAACGAAGGTCCGGTAGATCACTGTTCTTAAATCCACTGTAACAAGGAACGTCTTTTCATTCATACATTCATAAATGCAAATAAAATGCTTCAGACAACTGTAGCTTGACACTACAGAATATTATTACTTATCTTAATGATGATGTATGCAACAAGAACATTTTATTAGGGAGCTGAAGCCTATTTATGTCTTAGTTTTAATTAAAGAATGGTTTCAAAAAATATGCACAACTTCATTTTTGTTAGTTATTGCAGTTGGGTTGAAGTACATACATTCTGTTGATACTGATAATGATGATGATTTTTTGTAATTCGATTTCCACCAACCTCAAAGAGTGTGACCTAAGACGATCCTAAACAATTGTATTTCAGTGTTATTGCAAGCTTGCTGTTTCGTATTTGGCAGAAAGATAAAATAACGGGAAGGAAGGAAAGCTGCAAAATATTTTTCATATTAATCCCTCTGACATGGGATAAATTTTGAGAAACATCCGTTAACCACATCCATATTACTCAACTTTCTACTATGAAAGTTACGCTGCAAACCATTTAGTTGCCGTGCTAACTTCTACCATGAGCAATCAGCTGCAAGACCAAATAAAAGCGGCCACCGTATTCATTCTTGTAAAGTAATTATCGTATTATTAAATCGTCAACTCTTGAATTGAATAATCTGCATTGAGTTAAAATTGTAGTTTAATTGACATGTATTAATCGCTGTTACTGCTGTTATATTCACTTCTCTTGCAACTTAATATGCTTCTCACTATTTAATGATTCTCTTATAAAATCACAATAATTTCAAGTGATTTGAATTGAAATAAGATTCCGATTTTTATTACCCATTAACAAAGTACTCAATGAGTTTTGATAATGGATTCTTCCTGTAAAAACAGAAATTATTTTATACCGACTGTATAGCAGATTGTTCACGATGACATAAGTAGCCACAATATTGATGGAATGCACTCTAATATTTTTGATATTGTGAGCTTAGGGTTATATAATGTGATTAAACCACTTCTGATAAGCTGACAAGTAGGCGTATCTATGTATTCCTTTGACATTCGGTTGGAACATTTGCAGATATATATATATATATCTATCTCTAATGCCAGACGACTATATGGAATGAATGTACGTCGTGATTCCCTTATAACATTCCTTTATTTCTATGTTTGTTTACCATAAGTAAAGTCAACTCAATACATAGCTAAATAAAATGAACCAAAGAAGGAAAATGATTCTGCGAGGGAAACAAAACTATGCTCTTACATGATTGAAAATCATGTTTCCTCTTGATATATCTACTAATCATCATGACGAAAGGTTATCAAGGATATTGCGTACAATCGCAGTCAATGTGTATATAGTTACAGAATATAATTAGTAGATGGAGTAAAACTGATAGTTAATTTGTTTTATATTTTAAGTGTTGAATTTTGAAGAAGAATTAGCCGAATAGGTATAAAAGACCACATTTATAAAGAAGAAAGTCCGTGATAAATCTGTTCACTACTATGACGGTTGTGTTAATGAAAGAAATAAATGTAAGTGGATACCTTTGAGCATCATGAAATGATTAAGGACTAAATAATAATAGCATTTGTGTTGGTTTGTGCAAGTTTTGCAAAATTATCGGCAAAATTATATAGTATATATTGCACAGAGTTTATAATTAAATATAATAATTTGTTGAGAGAAATCTTGTCCGAATATTTTAAGATGCCCTTTCGTCGATATCGAGATACATTGGAGTGTGAAATCACTGGTCGATTAAAACCCAGTATGAAACCCCATATAGGCTAAGGGCAAACTTCACTCATAGTATGACTGCCGCTCTTCACAGAGGCAATGAATTTATATGTCCAGAATACAAGCATTGCCTGGGAATTTTAAAAGGCAATATCTCTCACTCAGCCTCCATAGTATGACCAGCGAAGCAAAGCAGTAAGTTTGGATTCCATTTGACTGCAGGTATTGCAAAACGTGTAAAGGCTCAAAAAGATCAACTAGAAGGGACCCGACTCCAAATTTTATTAAGTCTTGTCCACCCTATTAGGAAAAGAACTATTGTCAGTTACTGTCAGTTACTGCAAACCACTACGAGAAGTGTAATTCATAGAGCTAATCTAAACAATAAAATAGGGAGAGCATCTAAGGTGAAATTATTACATGTGCTATAATAGCAGCTTTCTTATATGTTTGGAGATACTGTACGTCATATTGCCTAATGAAGACATTTTTCCCGATATATAATGTCACCATGTTGAACGTTGCGTAGGTAAATAGGATGTACCGACATTTTTGTTAAGTTTTCGAACTTTTCAAGGCAACATGAAGTATCATATATTTCCTATTGAATATCATATTATTTTCTGAATTATATTAACTGGCTTTCGTAGTTTTATGTTTCATATTTATAATTAAGAATAATGCAACTTGCACGTGGAAGATCAGTAGAATAACGATATGTTAATCTAATAAAATGATTGCTCTTATTTTACTATATGTAAGCTTAGTGGAATCATGGGATGCTTCAGTCGTTATCGATAATTATGTTTATACGAGGGAGTGTTCAAAAGTTCTTGAATTTAAGTGTCGCAAAAGGCCTGGGTAGAGCCCCAACTTTCCAAGATCTTTTGCAGAGCTTAGAAAAGCTGAAGGACTGTGACAGTATGTTAATCTGAGAGGGGAATATGTTAATTAAAATCCTAATTAACTGATACTCCTGTATTTTATTCTACCTAAACCAAGAATTTTTCAGCATTCGCTCGTAAAGTTTGTCCGAAACTCTTTCACATTAAGGAACATCTTGTTAGATTTCCTTATGATAATAATTTGGATTTTCCAACGATTTTTTCTTCTACTAAATATTGCTTTGACTGAGAGAACCAAAGAGAACTACATATTGCCGTTTAATTTTTCTGAAAATAGCTTTACTGTTATATAAACTGACAGCGAGGTTAAATGGGAACCAGTGACACTTCTTTATGTTTTCCAACGGTAATTGGATCATTAAGAAATGAATGTTGCGAAATATCTTTCTGTTAACCAGTGTATAAATAACACCGTTGGAGAATCTAAATCTATTGAATGTCTGTTCCTCCAACTTACAAGATGCTTATCTCTAGCACCACCGGCCTTTCTAGGGAAATCACTATCACTGTTTCACCTGGCTGTTCATTGGTTGTGTTGTAGAAGTGTGTTATAATCGATGGAATTCAGGGCCATTGAGCAAACAAACCTGAGGACTTATCGAAGACGTATAAATCTAAACTGAGCACCATCGTTAGTTATAGTTTCTATCAACTCAGTAAAATTTGAAGAAAACTTTTAGTGTTGATGTATATATGAAAGTCTTGCTGCTTTAATATTAATTAAGCTCTTCCTTGCAGAAATGATATTAATCACAGTTTCGATCTACTAATATATTTTAGTGAGCCACTCAAAAATAATAATAGGGATTATTCATATTTAGGCATACACTGACAAAATAATCACTGAAATAACATCTTTGAATGACCTCAGTGTATTACTGGTATTTTAACTTCTTCGAACTGATGAAAGACCATATTGATCTCCGCAATATTTGAATAGAAAACAAAATTAAATATAAAAGATAATACTTTACTCAACCTAGCTTTTATCTCCCTACTTTTGATAGACAACAGTACCACAGTTCAAACGTTGTCCATTATATTTCGGATATTTTAATTATGGCAAATCAATTCATTAATTATACTTTGACATTTATTAAACCTTGTCACTGCGAAGTAAGCATCATTTGATGATTTCGTGTAAGTAAGTTAGTGATGCGTGAGTTAAATACTGTACTGAACATTAAATGATCCTGAGAAACGTCACTGTTCAATTTACTAATTGCTCATTTCCTCTCCTTGCAATAAATGTGAATTTATTCCCCCTCAGAGATACCGGTCCGAACATTCAGAAATGCAGCAAGTGAAAAATTAAAACGATCATAATTACATAGTTACCAATTGTAGTTAAGCATTAAACAGCTACAGCTGGTTGAGTCGCAGAAGTACCAAGGGTAAGATTTTGAGTCAGTTTATTTGTTAATTTATTTGTGTATCACCGTTTTAATGATAAAAATATTTTGTTGTCATTCAATAATTTCACTTAGTTTTAACGTAGATGCGGTCGACAATTCTACCTGAATAACTGTGTAGCTGGCGGGTTTCTTTAAAATGTGTGCTTCAAAAACTTCGATAGTAACTCTGGAAAACATCTTTGATGCGCCCAAAACAAAAAGGCAGTGTTACCGAAGAAAAGTTTCTTTACCTTTTATCCAAAATAAAACTCCCATGCACTTGCTTACGCAGAATAGAAGGAAAAGCTTGATAATGAACTCGCATATAATCTCTAGAAGCCAAAAGTCTACGATATTTATCAAAGAATTTTACTAAAGATATTGGATAAAAATAGCGCTGGTTTTTCACAATTTCAAAAATTGAATTACTGGAATTTTAGGATTCTTCCTAGCAGGGTATTCTTTAAATGGTATCCGTATGAATGATGCGGTGGAAAATACACTGGAGTATGTTTAGAGATGGTAAAATTCATAATGTTCGGATTGGTCAATATGAGAGATTTTTGCAAAGGTTAACTATAAGATTATAATGTTAGAGCTAAAGTACTAGACTCTCTGATAACCAACGGCTCACACGAACGCACACGCACATACACACATAAAATCACACTCACACACACACACACACGCACACAAAAGAAAAAGGAACATGTAGACATCTTAGTGATTGAAGAGATGCTGTCATGAAACCGCCCAACAATAGTTGTTTCGGTTGAAATCCCCTATCGCACCCAATACGGATTATACCTGTGATGTTATTTTATAATATTTTGATGAGTTCGGAAAAAATGATTGAATCGCGAGCTTGGTGTTTAGAGTTAGCATCGAACATCCAATGCTACGTCAGCATATAATGTTGAATTAATCCAGAAACCGCTAGTACATTTTGAAGTAAGTGTCCTGCTAGGTTACACCCTAGTAGGCAAAATTCATAATCTGCCGTACGATTTTTATTCGCTATGGTAACTCTAGTTTTTCGCGCACATCTTGATTGACTTCATCAATGCTTGCCTCACACCGGAGGCATCTTAATAATGTGATTACAAAAAGAGCTTTTTCCCATTGAAATTTTAATTAGCGATTTCCAGCACCACTCGTAGCTACATATGAAAACTGGAAACAGAATTTCTGACTAATTGTGCTATAGTAAGATAGGCATTGCACTTGACGATGAGAAGCGAAATGGGGATATCTCTAGGTGCAGATTGTGGTTTTCAGCGTCAGGTATGGTTAAATAAGAGAACACAAATTATATATATATATATATATATATATATATATATATATACACACATATATATACATATACAGACTTCCTCTTTTATGTTTTCTTAGTGTAATGTCAACATCCTTCTTTTTCAGCTGATCATTATTATCGTTGTTGCTTTGGTTATGTTGCTATTGATGTGAATTTTGCTGTTTTCATATTTATTAAATGAAAGATTCTTCTTAATGTGGATCAGTTTCAAACAGAATACCATCTGAACGAGTGGACCTTTATGACAATAGAATAGGTAGAAAATTTTCTGTTGGTACACATTATTATTTGCATTGCGTGTTTTTACATATATTGCAGTATAACATTTGATTCAGGGGGAGCCAGTGAAGGCCTCTCCTAAGTAACATTGAACAAAGTTTACCAAAAGAAAATCAAAGAAAAAAGGAAGAAAACAAGCGAAAAACCATGATAACGCAAGCAGAATGATAGGCACATGAATAAATATGCCATATGAATAGCTAACCCAATTCAATGAATAAAAACATATTTACATGCTACAAGCAAAAGTAATATCGACATTAATAAACGTACGAGGAAAAAGAGGATTAACTATTTATCTGCCCGATGAGAAACATAAAAGATAAAGTTCATCAATGTATAGCTCAAGTAAATACAGCAATCCCTTGACTATCGCGGGTGTTACGTTCTAAACGATATAGGTGAAAATCCACAAAGTAGAAACAGTACTAGACTGTAATTTTTTTTTATGATTTTCATAATTTGTATATATTTATTTTATTATAAATGCAAAACAACGCCTTAAAGTAAACAGCGTAATTTAAAATAATAAACCAGCATAGGTGAAACGCGATATGAGAACCGCGATGTGCCGAGGGATAACTGTACTTGCTTACATAAGGCAAAGATATAATTGGGATAGAGTCGATTTAGTAGAAGTATAAAAGGTAAAAAAATGTGTCAGAATCGAGGAGAACACAGTTTGGCGAGACACTTCATGTCGGTCAGTTAAGTTCAATTTCTTCAGAAGCGGTCAAAGATTATGTAGTAGTAGAAGATTCTTCCAAATAAAACAATGCGGATTGTGAGCTTCACTGAATTTTGTAGCAATTAGTATTGATTGTGGCTTAAGCATTTTCTAGCCCTGAAATGCAAAGTTGCATCTTTGCGACGAGTATTTACTATGCGAAGATGCACAATGCTGTGAAGAAATATTTTGCGAAACATGCGGTACTATGTTTCTAGGAATATACATATATTTTTTTTCAAAATAACCAAATGCTATGAATAACAAAGAGGTAATTCTCTCTTTTACTATAAGAATATCATTTTTACACACATATAACATATAAGTCCTAAAAATAAAATGCACTCCTAAAATATTTCTTGACATATCACACATCCCTAGTATACATACATAATACAGGAAAATTTACTGAAAATACTAATTATAAACAATATATATATCAGTAGCTATAAAACACTACGATTATATATATATATACTTCTTTAACCTATTAATCTAGATAAGTGTACACACAACCACATACAAGTGTGCAAGCGCGACGTAAAAAAGCAAGCATATATATATATATATATATATATATATATATATAGTAGCTGGTGTACCCGGTAATTCCCGGGAGTAAAGATGTTCTATTGAAACGCCTTAGTACTCTAATATAAGAAAATTTCGTTGTAATTGCCACAAAAGTACAAAAAAGTACGAAAATGTACAAAAAACTGTCAGCTAGAGGAAGGTGACATTGTTGTAGGTTGGCGTTAGAGGTTTTCGGAGGTTGGCGAGAAAGAGGTTGTCGGAATTTGGCGAGAGGCAAAGACATTATTCTGCTTAGCGAAGGCATCTGGGAAATGTGTATGTATAACTGCCGTCATTCACAGAAAAACTATTGTTTTACCGTGAGAAAAGCGCTGTTGAAATATTAAGTGAAATTTGGCAATCGAGGATTAAATCCACGCTATGGT
Source organism: Octopus sinensis (assembly GCF_006345805.1). Classification (NCBI taxonomy): domain Eukaryota; kingdom Metazoa; phylum Mollusca; class Cephalopoda; order Octopoda; family Octopodidae; genus Octopus; species Octopus sinensis. The sequence continues at coordinate 31,733,547 of NC_043003.1, forward strand.
TGCATGAAGCAACTACAAATACATTGTGGAATTAAAAATGTATCTACAGTCATGGAAAAAGTGTAACTGTAAAAATGCAGAATTATTGGAGTAATGGGTATTCAAAAATGATGTATGTATAGAAATGCATGAATGAAGTCTATAATGTTTAATATTCAAATTAAGGAAGTATAATAATAATGTTTAGCAGTTCAAAACTGTGACTAGTGAAATGCAGAATTAGGTTGGCTGATCGTGAGAATCAAATAATAATTGATTCGCTAAAATCTGCAGGTGGTGTGGGTTATTTCCCTCGGGTTGTTTAAATAAAATATTAGTAATATGTAGTAGATAGATGGATCCATTTGGCCATATCATCGATTTTTTCAACTATCTAAGTATGTCACGAGGTTTCCAGACAAGAATTCTACTCACATGTCCAATAAAGTGTAAAGGTGATATTGCCTACAAAAATTAGAAAGAGGACACAAAAAAATCAACATTCAAAGTAATCGTACAGAAACAACGAATGGGTTATTTAACTTGAGTGTTTAAAAAATATTGTAAAGGTGCTATGGGTTATTTCCCTTGGGTGTTTAAAAAATTAGTTATATGAGGTCGATATAAAGGTCTCTTCCAGTGGTCGTATTATCGATTTTTTCAACAATCTATGTATGTCGCGAGGTTTCCAGAGGTAATTCTCTCTTTTACTATAAGAATATCATTTTTACACACATATAACATATAAGTCCTAAAAATCAATAAAACGATGTAGGAAGAGTTAGCTAACAACGCAACAAACACACCGATTTTAGACACACACACACACACACATATATATATATATATATATATATATATATATATATATATAGAATATAATGCATGTGTTAATATGTATGTATGTATATATATATGTACATATATATATATATATATATGTATATATACATATATATATATATTTATAATAAGTGTAGATCGTATACGAGTGGGTGTATATTTGTAAAAAAGAAGTTCGAAACGCCACTATATTAGATAAATTTTAATTTTCTTAGAAATTTTACATGTTTCGGTTCTTTAAAAATCCACAATTATGAACTTTTTTATTACACTTAACCTTTTAAAATATTTTTGATAAGATTCGTTTTTTCAAGAACCGAAACTAAAATTTCTAAGAAAATTAAAATTTATCTAATATAGTGGCGTTTTCAAACTTCTTTTTTACAAAAATATATATATATATATATATATATATATATATATATATATATATTATATATATATATATATATATATATATATATATATATATACATATATATATATGCATGTATATATATAATATATATATATTCATATATATTCATATATATATATATATTCATATACATTAATGCTTTCTCTGTGTGTGTATGTGTATGCGTGTTCGTTTGCTGTACCATGTCTACATATCTGTATGGGAACGCATTTATAAACACATTTGCATCACCCTCATTTACAGAGAAATATTACAATGTATCACGATTAAAGAAGTGGTTTGCATTGTTTACTGTTTAGAAGTAGCACGGCATGACGTTATTTATCTTGAAGATAATTACGTCTGTTTGATCTAAATTTGTAAATGTACGTTTGCTTTTAATGTACGTAGTTGCTCGATAGCGAATTTCCCAGTTTCTAAAATTTCTTTATACAAATCACACATGTTTCTTTAGCGTTTATGTTGATCGTTCGGTTTACATGAAGGTACAACTAAGCCAACAATATTTGGTTCGCCTGGAGAGAAGGAATGCTTGTATTACATTCGTTATGCACGTGAAAATTAATGTGGCACGTGCTGATATTAACGCTGCGCGCTTAAGCGAAGCAGGGTTACTGGAGACCCTCTTCTTTGTCTGTTTATCTATTTCTGTCGTAAAATTACTGGAGAAGGCTGAATGTAGTAAAGAGACTCTCTTTATTACAAAATACAGGCCCTTTCCGAACGCGTCTACGACAAACGACCTTAGAATAACACTTCGGCCTTAGAATAACACAAATACACACGCAAATATTAAAAATAATACACTCAAGAGATTCCCAAGAATGCATTAAAAAACAATCCCAATCACTGCTAAAATCAGTAATTTTTGCTGCCCTGGTAACTATTTATATATTTTTCCGTGTTAATTGTTAACAAGGTAAAATACACTCATCTATTTATATATATATATATATAGGTATATATATATATATATATATATATATATATATATATATATATATATATATATATAATATATATATATATACACTTGGAAATGGATGTGAGGTGTTCGTTCATATAATAATATAAGTAAAAAAATATATATGCATATATACATACACATGTATATACTAACGTATAAATACACACACACACACACACACATATATATATATATATGCATATATGCATATATATTTTATTTATATTATTATATGATTGAACGCCATACATCCATTTCCAAGTAAGTTTATCTTAATAATTTTGATGCAACTCTACCCTGTACTGTTTTCTCTCTCCCGCTTTCGTTTTCTCTCACTCATCATTTCTCTAATTCTTTTATTCTCCCCTTCACCGTTTTTATCTGTGTGTTTGTCTGTCTCTGTTCCTCTTCCTCCTTTACTCTCTCTCTCGTTGATCACAAGTGACCACCGTCCATTTTTCTTTTCCTCACGTGATCATATTTATTTTCCTTCAGTCTGTGGCGCAGACTAGACGCATTCTTATCTGTATCCTCTCCTCTATCTTTTCTCATATCAAAGAATATTCCTCCAGCATTCACTACCTTACCTCGTCTGGCTTAACGGCCCTTCATTTTTGTTGTGTTTTGGTTTGTTGTATTTCTCCACTGTCTTGTTTTGTTACCAACTTTAACCCTCCAAAATCCCAATTGAAGCCTCATATTGTCGTTAGTTGCTCGAGATGTGGAGTAGATGAACAGTCGACAACTGATCAAAGGTCATTCTATATATTACTTCTCTTCTTTTCTATTTGTTTCTCTCATTTCATGTTGTTTTCGTACTTGCTGTTGTTTATGTTTTGTGACGTCATGTAGCCATATATATATATATATATATATATATATATATATATATATATATATATATACATATATGTAAGTATGTACATATATGTATATAAGCATATATATATATATTTGAACTCAGAACGTAATGATGGACGAAATGCCGCAAAGTATTGCACACGGCATGATAATAATTCTGCCAGATCGCCGCCTTATAAATAATAGAGTGACAGAAAGTGAATCATACATACATACATGCATATATATATATATATAATATATATATATATATATACACATACATACATACATGCATGCATAAATGCATATATATATATATATATATATATATAGACACATATATACATGTAGCGTCACTCTAGCAACATTCTAGTAGTTACAAATATACAATGACCTTTAAGCTACTATATTATGCAACGTAGTGTATCAGCTGAACACCTTTTCGTGGGAAGAAGTGTCCCATGTCTTATCTTTAAAGAAATTCGAAACAGTTTCGGAAAATTTTCAAGAAGATACGACATTCTGGCAAAGACGAAACGTGCAATTTTACAATTTCACAAATATATATGACCAAAATCTGAAATTCTTTGCGGGTGGGAGAGGGAAAATTGACCTGAAGCCCTATACGTAAAACCATATTGTCACTAGAAGATTGACTTCAAAGAAGGCACTCGAATTCCTCGGTTCGATGTTTCTTCGGACAATTGTTTATGCCTTCCAACCAAGATAGGAAACAACGCTTCGCTTCAGTTTTAGTTCATCAAATTTCCCCGATGCATCTTTGATCGTCCGAGCTGTCTATGCAGTTGCAAAGAAAAATCGACCTGTTATCCACTCATTCAATACATACTGTGCTAGAGAGAAGATATTCAGAACACGAAAGCAAAGCTACAATAGAAACAACATTCATAATGTATATTCTATGAGGCAACTATGCGTAAATTTCGCGCTTTCGTAGGATTACTATTCAAATTCTCGAAGCAGAAAATTTAATTGATAAAGTCGTCCGAGTGGTGCTAATTATTTGTCTGCGAAACGAGATTTAATGAAATATATTCTCGAAAAGATTTTAGTCATTTATTTCTCGAAGTAAATTTCCGGTCAAAAAGCTTTTGTTTGCTGCAATGAGTTCAGTCAGTATTATAAGTAAAACATTGTTATTTTATAGTAAGAAGAAAATCAATGTTTATTATGATCTTGACTGATCATGCGATTTATGCTCGAATTAAGATTGTATTTGCTCAATGTTAATCACGCCCTCTAGTTAAAAATGAAGGACAAATTATTTCTGTAGGTGTGTTTTATTTTAGAAGAAAAGACAACTATCCAAATAAGATATTCAACTTTGAATGTTATCTGACTTGAAATTTTGCAATACTCATTTTCAGTGACACCTTCTGGAGCTCTTTGTAGGCCGTGATTTCCACAGAGCTCCCAATGGATAATTCTTACCACACTGTCATGGAAACATTAGTATTCGCATTCTGCCAATTTTTGGTATTCGCCAACGATGTACCATACCGTTTCACCCCTCTCACAGCACATTCTTCATTTGTCGCTATCGAAAGTGTTGTTTATTCTGCACTTCATGTAGTGCCTTCTCCTGTTACTCAAAGAGACAATACTCTCCTTAGAAGGCGAGCTGTTCCCAAAAATGCTGTCATTTGGATCACCTCGAGAAGCACGAATATTCTTAATATGTTTTTCAAAGCCCTTGGAAATTGCTCCCAATGCTCCAGTTACCGCCGATATCACTATTACTTTCCTCGTGCACCATAACTTTCCTATCTCATCCCGCAGTCGCTGGTAATTCTCAATCCTTTGTGTTTCATTACATTTCACCCCCGAATCGCCTGATATTGCAACATCTATTATCGTTACTTCTTTTCATCTTTATGGGTAAGCACCATATCTGATCGTCTCGCCTCTATGACTTGGTCGAACTACATGTTAAAATCCCATAGTATTTTGTAATATCCGTCTCCAATAACACCCTCTGGCATGTGTTCATACTATTGTTCGGCTCTCTCGAGGTTTGCTTTAGAGCAAAACAGCCTGTGGATATCTCTGGTCATATTGTCCTGTCTTTTTTTATATTTACGTCGTGCAAACATAGAGCACTTACTGACAATATGGCTAATACTTTCTCCCTTATGAGAGTACATTCCTCATAGCGAGTCAGTGGTTTTATCAATGTGATATTTGGAGTAGCTTGTTCTGAGAGCTTGTTCTTGAGCACTGCACACTAATGCTTCAGTGGGCCCTTTTAAGTCTTCTTTCTGCTGTCATTGCAATCAATTTATACAAATCAATCGCATCTTTATTCTTTAAGAACTGACTTTGAATTTTCTTATCCTGCCAAATTCTCTTCATCTGCTCTCACTGGTCTTTCTTAAATCGTATTGGATCTACGGCTTCGTTCACTTTTAAGTTTCCCGCATTTTCACTGTTTTAATTATTTCTTCTTCACTCCCCTTGACATACCAAGCCAGGCTATCCTCCTATTCCTTTACCCAACCTCCACAACATACTAATCCCCGTCCTCCTCCCCTCCTCTTTACATACATTCATGACACATCAATCTTGGGGTGTATCACTTTGTTCATTGTCATTAATTTACGTGTTCTGTCTATCTATTGTAATTCATGCTTCTTCCAAGATACTATTCCTGTCTCATAGCTCATCAAAGCAATAGCCCACATGTTAATTGCTCTAATCTTATAGCGGTCATTTAGCTTCAATTGGAGCACAAGTAGAGTTCTCTTCAAATACTCTTTCCTATTCATTTCTTTCATCTTGTGTTCATTCATCTTATCTCTGTCAATGATACTCAGGTACGTATATCCTTCCTCCCCGACTTTTGTAAATTCACCGCTTTCCAGCTTGATCCCATAGCTTTTACTGACTTTACCCCTTTTGAGAATGATTACACCACATTTCTCGAACGCAAATGCGATGCCAATATCTTTGCTAATCATCTGCACAGTTGCCGTCAAACCCTCAATTTCTTTCTCAGTCTTAGCGAATAGCTTTAGGTCATTCATAAACCACAGGTTGTTTAATTCCACACTGCCTAGCATGTACACTATACGCATATTTCTTAAAACGCTCGTTAGTGGCAGTAAGCAGACAACAATTAGGAGAAGAGACACACTGTCCCCTTGAAAGATTCCTCTTTGATATTTACCTCTCCCAGCTTATCTTCCCATGATATAAGTTCAGTTCGTCACATTGTCGTTCAATTTTGTATTAACTTCAGGATATTTTGGGAGATCTTTAGCAGTTTAAGGCATTCAATAATCCATGAGTGAGGGGCCATGTCATATGCTTTCATGTAGTCCACCCATGCTGTCAAATTTTGTGTGTCTTCTTGCAATCAGCCAGTCTTATCGATTAGTTATTGATCCCTCGTTCCCCTGCGTCTACACCCTTTTTGTCCCAGTGGTAGTAACTCGTTCTCATCTAGGTAATTATACATGATGTCTGATATGAAACCCGTTATAAGTTTCCACATCAGTGGCAAACAAGGTATTGGTCGGAATTTTCCAACCACATTCCCTTTACTTGGGTCCTTCTGGCTTTGCCATCCAGGCTGGTGATTGGATGTCGCTATTCAGTATTCTGTGTAGCTGTCTCGCTGTTCCCCTGTGCAGAGCTGTCAGGTTTTTAAGCAAAAAGCCCTGAATCTCATCTCGGCCAAGCGCTTTCCAGTTAGGAATTTTCCTGCAGTGATCACTAATCATACCATCGGTCAATCTCAAATCTCTTGCTGATACTTTCCCCTCCCCTCTTTGAGTGACTTTAACCACTCTGCTTCAGTTTCGTGTTGTTTCCCCTATGACCATATGTTTGACAAGAATCTTCCAATTTCTTCAACATCGGGCACGGCTTTTTCATTTTCTTTTCCATCCAGTTCCTGATTTTGTTCGAAAAGTCTGTTTAATCTGTATTGCTCAATTCTCTGTTCATATCTCTTTAATTTATGTGCTTTATCTTTTAAGATCTGCTTTAATTCCTCAATCACAACATTTATTCCCTTTCTCTTCACCCAATTCTTCTACTCCGGCTCATCACATTTCTCTCGCTTAACTTCATTCCTCGTTTTCCGTTCCAGAATATTTATATGATTTCTGGTCTCGTTAACATACTGCGTTAATCTCCTTTCCACTATGATTCATTCAGGTTATGTTGACATTTACCTATGACTTTCAAACTCAACTTCCGGGCTAC
>NC_043003.1:31745826-31763326 GCF_006345805.1 Octopus sinensis
TTGAAATCCTACTAATAGTTGTTCAAACAAGACCTCCACTCTACCTTAAAGCATTCCGAACGACGATGAAGTCTTCAATCCTAGTCATTTGGATTTTTGTAGAACTTCATTATCAGGTGCGTGTGTATGTGTATGTGTGTGTGTGTGCGTGTGTGTATGTGTGTGTCAGAGAGAGAGAGAGAGAGAGAGTGGGAGCGAGCGAGTGACAACTGAGTGTGTATGTGTTTGTGTGAGAGAGTGAGAGAGTGAGTGTGTGTGCGTGCGTGCTTGCGTGAGTATATCCAAAAGATGGGTAATATCGTTTCAACGTCTTAACTTGGTGTTTATGGATCATCGAAGTTCTACAGACATACAACAAGGCCGAAGGCATCCTACGTTTCTAGAAAAGTATCTTTGTGCTTAGTCTAATCCTGTGTTGCGACCAAAATTTGCTTTCCAGATTTCCAAAAGCTGTCGAAACGTTCTTCATTCTGTTTAGGGTCATCAAATTTGCATCAGCTGACAGCACACATCCTGGATAAGTAAAAACGTTACCATTTTTTATTCTTTATCTCTTACTAATATTTTTGGTTTATTTACTAATATTTTTGGTTTTGCTTTTCCAGGTGCAACCTGCAACATATATTTTGTTTTTTTTTTCAAATTCATTTCCCAAAGCTTTGCATAAAATTCTGTACGCTCGCTAATCTAGTTAGAGATAATAGCTAAATCTATGTCAACCAAGACACTGATTTTGTAAATAAAGAAATGATACATTAGATAATGTATTTCAACATAAAAGGCATGACTGTTCATAGCTCTAGAATTCTTTCTGATTATAAGTTTGCTTCACCAGCACTCGATTGGAGTTATCGAAAAGGAATAACACGGACTGCCTTAAGCTACTATAATAGATATTTTAATACACCGAAGTGTGTAATATGATTGCCCTACTTTGAGACCCATCTCAGCGCTCGTCACATATTTGAAGTAACAATTATTGCGCGATTATCTCTTCACCTCATCTGTTCGGCACAATCAGTTTTCTGCCCGTTGGCAAACATAGAAAGACAATTATAATTCTATAGATCAAAATAATTAATTTCGAAACCAATATCAATTCATATAATGTTAAGTAATTGATAATATGATTTAATAATGTCTGTGAAATACGTCATTGATAGAATATGACGTACAAATAATTATGATAAAAGGTAATAATGCGCAGATGACAGCAATTAATCACAGTGCTCCCAAAGTTGCAAGTAATGTATTAAAATATGTTCATATCATCCAATTGTACTTAGGTAGTCGTGTGCAATAAGTTAGCACGCTCAGTTTCATACATCTTTCGATAGAAGAAGAATTAAGAGTCATTCAGTCTACTTGTAAGTTCGTGACTAAAATTTATTTCACGAGTAAAATTATTTGATGCGATTATTTCATAAATGGGTGATTGTAAAATACTCAAATGTCATTTTTCGGTAAGTATTGTTCTTTGGTTATGATAAAGCTTCATACTTTCTTTCTTTAGATAAGCGAAATCAACCGGATATCTGATCTGATTTAATGATTATGATATTTCATTTATGAATGATCTTGTGCCAGTACCATATTCGTATCTTATAGAAAATTCTTCTCCATTCAATGGACTTCTCGAAACCTTTGCTTATTGTTATGCTAATAAAACATTCAGAACGTCAATCATTATTTTCATATACTAAATTTAATTACTATATATAGTCACTGTTACGTATTCAAGCCCACTTATATTGAATTTGTCTTTAATTTTTCTTAATAATAATAAATAATAACGGACACGTAGCGCTGAATTTCTACTCCAATTATGAAAGCTGTCGGACTAAAACCATATCAAATAATTTGACTGTAGATTTTCCAATCTGAAGATTAAAGGAATCAAAGTTCAATTAGTGAACTTTCAGTCAACTTGTAATATTCCATCTAATCTATAAAGCCCCATTACAATAATGATGTATTACGAAATTTAACGAGAGATCAAATACTGATACGGGTTACTATAATACACATCATTTTATTTATTTCACGAAATCGGAATACGTGTTATATTACTCATAGTTTAAGAGATCAATTCTCTTGCAATTCACTGTCTTGTAAAATGTTCCAAAAGGGATTGCGATCAACAAATATAAGGAGTCTGTGCATGACATAATGTATCGCATTCAGTGTCATGCTATAAATATAAACATGCTATAAATATTCACCCATTCGTCCGGTTACAAAGAATTCTAGATTATGAAATCGAATTACATCCATTTGAATGATTTTATAAAAATAATTAAGTTATCCGGTGATTTCGAAAAGTGCTTGGTACCAAATATTTTTTATAACTTTGTTTTGAACAGACCTATATCATTAGCACCAACACAAACATAGCATCCATAGATCAATACACAATTATAGATTTCTAACTTAGGTACACATTTTAAAGGAAAGAAAATCGAGTAAATCAATCCCACGACTTACTTTATCGATCCCAGAGATATGAGAAACATAGCCGATATTGCCGAGATTTTAACTACGAACGTTAATGGCAGAATTAGATACAAGGAACAGTATCCGAGGCATTACCCATTCTTTCATTCTCTGTGCAACTAATCAATAGAGAGGCAAGTTTAATTATTTGCCAGTCACACGGTTCTATTGAATTTATTTGCAGTGTGTGTGTTCCTCAATGTGAAGCGGATAATAACACGTCTCACTAGGCAGGAATTACTAACTCGATATATACTGAATGCGCTAATGTAGATCTTTATAACCTGCTTAGATACACATTGAGATATACATTATATATAAATTCCTAATCCATAAACTAGAAATCATTAATTCATCTACCGAAACTTCTCACGTACAAATTAAAATAATATTGAACCAAATTAAAAATAAGCATGAATCAAATTAAAATAAACACGATATAACTCATTTTGCTTTCTCATTAAAGAATGTCAATGAACCATTTTTCGATACCTTTATCTAGGCCTACGTAAAGATGCATTTATCCGACGGATAATGAATAACTGCTTAATTTTGTTTCGCAATAATAGTTGAATAAATATCAAAACATGTTTTCTAAATTTATGGAAATCATCTGCATTGAAAACATAAAATTGTTATTCTGGCTGAAATTGAAGTTGCTTCAATGAAATATATTCTTCCATCAAAATACCTTGCTATTTTTGTGGGCCTTAGTCAAGCCACATGTTGATTGTAAAAATTTCGCTGAGATTATAGAATGCGAATTGTGGGCATTTGCTTAAACTCTCGACAAGCAACTAATTACGGCTATGGTTTATCTTAATTTCCTCATGGATGCTTTCGCGCTCTAGACGTGTTGCACAATATTTTTATATTAACATTATATGGCGTTTTCTCCTTCAGCAGTAAAGATTACGGCTTTCTCAAGTGCCTTACGAGTGCCAAAGACACAGTTTTGCATGAACACACTCCTCTCAAAATACTACCACCTGTAAACTGTGAACTCATTGAGACTAACAACTAGCATTCATATTTACGCACATTATTATTGGCCTTAGTGAAGAAATATCAAAAAACATTAATTTCTAAATGTCGATGTAACTTCGAACTATATTCAAAATATACTCATAAACTATGTTTTATCAAAATACCTACTATTCAATGTAATCCGAAGTTACTTTTATTTGATCCGTGATTAAATAGTTTCGAATTTATGTCAATTCATTTCGAGGTTATTTAAAAATGCTTTACAATTGTTTAAAAATTTATAGCTGACAAATTATTGATCCATTTACACAACACAGCGAGAGGGTCACTATCTGCGTAATACTTAACGATAATTTAGTCAATAAGAATGAGCCTTCTAACAGAAGGAAGAATCACTACTTCTCGGTGATTGGTATCAGAATCTCTCCAAATAACTTAATATAAATATGCTTGAATTATTCTTGCAGGAGTTTTATATTATTGCTTTTTTTCTACCTTAACCTCGTTAGGGTTTTTTTTTGTTTGACAAGTATGTGCTTGCTACAATATTTTGAGAGAAATTAAAGGCAGTTTCTTGGATATTTTGGTTTATATAAGACGCCATTTTTTGTGAAAATGCACAAGCATTTACTATAAGTATACGAGCATACAGAAAGTAAGGAATCAGAGAAAATACTTGCAAAACATTTTGTAAGAAGTCCGAGTCAATCCCCCTATACATTACTTTCTACTGGTACTTTATTTTACGAAACCCAGATGAATGAAAGACAAAGTTCACCATCACAGTATCTGAACTTAAAATTGCTAAGAGGCAAATCATTATGGCTGCGAGCTATTCCCTCTGACTTTTAACGACTCTATCAAGTCGTTTCATAGAATTTATACACATTTTTTCTTTAAACGAAGTTACAACTTGACATCCACACTAAAATTACATACAATATCTCGCCCGTGAGTAAACCTGTATAAGTGTGGCCTTTTAGAAAGTGTGGCCAAAGGAGATGCTACTGATGTAAAAATGAAGGTATCCTGCAGATAGTTAAATTATTTGCATTAACGTATGAAGAAACGATGAAATTATTACAGGTGACATATTTTGCTCGCACATTCAGGTGATCAAAATATAGCAAGAACAAAAGTTAAGAGTACTTATATCTGCTCCTGACTACGACCGGATTTAAATATTTGGGTGAGGATACTTCAATTTTCGTGGGCCCATCATTCACAAGAATTAAAATTTTGGAAAACCATTAAATTTTAATGTCAAAACCCCTCTATTCCATGTAATTAAATTTAATGGGTTAGCAGAGAAAGGTTAAATAATTGAACTGAAAATGTCGCTCAATAGATACACTTTTCAAAATTCAAATTTCGTTTTTCCCATATCCACTTGTGGTGTTTTACTTTTCTATCAATATGGAATTAGAATGAAAGTGGGAAGAGGAGATATGATTTTTTTAAAAAGTGAGTTACAAATATTTCAGAATAAAATGACGGAAAATTATGAAAAAGAAAAACAATCATTTCAGTGGTTGTTGCTGTTCCAAAGGCATGGTGAGTGTCTCTGTATGTGTGAGTATCTTTGTATGTGTGATTTAAACATTTGGGTGAGGATACTTCAATTTTTGTGGGCCCCTCATTCACAAGAATTAAAAGTTTGGAAAACCATCAAATTTAAATTCCATGTAATTAAATTTAATGTGGAGATATCAACATTAAAAGTCAGGGATTTAATAAATTCTTCTTTTATTGTTTTGCAATACGTGGGGAAAATGGGGAAATCCCGTCAAAAGCAGGAAAATTCAAACAGCTATTTCAAAATCTGCTTTTCCAGTTTCCATTAGGAGTAGGCGGGTCAAAATGACTAATATTTATTGCATTTTTGACTTTGAAGAAAAAAGGTTTTTTACAAATGTTCACTACCTTGCCAAAACTATATCGGGCTAAGCAAGTTAAAAATATAATGAGTAAGACAAAATTAGGTAAATTTGTCCCTTCAATTTTCCAGAATTACATTTGAAAAAAAATCATACACCTATACATCCATCCTTAGAGTAGACAGATCAGAAATGCAACAAAAACTAAAATAGAAAGAGGATCATAGAAAAATATCACATGATATGAAATTAACCAAACTCGAGTAACTCTAAAAATTCAGCATAAAATATTTTCTATCGCTTCTTCACCAGCTGCTGGAGTGGCTCCCTTCTTGATATATTTTTGCACCATGCAGTTAAAGAGAAGAAATTATTAAAATTAGTCATTACTCATTTTGCTCCAAATTAGACATTTTTGTTTTTAAACTTCAGGATTATCTAATTAGAAATCATTGTGGAAAAAATTTGATGTGGAATACAACAGAGAAAAGAATATTGATGGTTAAACAGTATAAAATCCTCATATATTTTATTACTTAACCTAATTAAAATCAAGTCAAAGTTGAGGAAAAATTTCTAGAAAAAATGTACCTGTCGTGTATGTTTCAAATTTTCGCAATTTCAAGAATAACTACATAAAATATTTGCAATATTACAAAATAGGAATACAATACCTGCAATGTCATGTTTGAAAACTGGTAGGGAGAAAATAATAAGAAATCAGGAGTTACTCATCTTGCTCCAATGGCCAATTTTTCCCCACTTCCATATAATAATTTCAAGTGTTTGACAGAATGACTTAAAATAGAAGAACAATAAAAAAGAAAAAAAATGGTTTGATTTAATGAAAAACATTTGAGCATATATACAATAATTCTAAATCAGAAAAAAATGCATCTAGCTGTTTAAGAGATGTAATATTGTTTAATGACTTGATTCATAAAAAAGACCAGTTTTCAAAACCCCATTGAAATAATTAAGTTTAGAAGTGTACATATATATATATATATATATATATATATATATATATATATTATATATATATATATATATGTATGTATGTATGTATGTATGTATGTATGTATGTATGTATGTATGTATGTATGCGTGTGTGCGTGTGTGTATGTGTGTGTGCGTGTCTTTCTCCGTGTGTCTTTAACTGTAAGTGATCAAGCCAAAGCAATTGCTCAGTCATGCATTAAAAGAAGGAATGTCACCTATAGAAAATTTCTATCAATCATATATATTTATACTTACACACGCACATGCACACACAGATACATACATACATTTTCAGGAGTGTTCTGTTGCTTCCCTTTTCTCTCTCGTTGTTCCAAAAGCAGCAACAATTCCCAAAGGAATTGCAGCTGGTTTGGAACTGGGTAGTTTTTTTAATTGGATTAATTCGTGTCTCTAAGTTGGCAAATTTTATGGTTATTTATAATAAAAGAAAATCCATTACACTTTTTAGAAGTCAGGATACCTTTGTATATTGAAATAGAATCTCTGCATGCCTGATTACTGGGAGGTGAGTGCTCACTTATATTGAGTTCTACATACCCTTCATAGCATGGACCACACCATATCTAGCGAGGAGCCTGAGGCAATTGTCCCGTTCGCCACCCTATGAATCCAGCCCTACTCCTGACTACAATCATAGGTTCTTTTTGGAGTTCCTAGTCCTAGCCGCAATCCGGTATTCAACCACATTACAATTTTTATTCCACCTTGAAAACATCTGAAATTGCCTACAGATGGATACAATGTGTATGAATCGACAAGTATTACATGCAGACGGTTTTTTCCTATAATTATTTTACTTATGTGCGAAATGTTGTCTGTAAACATTAGACACAAAAACATGAAGAAAGAAATTATACGATATATATTTGATTTGTTGCATATAGATTTTAGCATAATTTAAGACAGTCTACATAGCTATCAGAGGCACACATACATACATCAGGAAACTAAACAAGTTCATGTTAATGGTTGAACGACCTGATACCAATAGCAGCGAAGTCGTTTTCAGATCACAATTTACTACCTAGAAAAGAGATTGTTTGAATATCGTGTTTAGAAATGAACTGCTTGGAAAAGCTAGAGGTTATGGTTTGAATACTTTTGATCAGAGTTCTCCTCAATAAGAATGATTTGGACTTAAAGAATATCCTCTACGACAACAACCACAGCTACAGCAGAGAGTGGGCTGACAGAAGGAGAAAAGTGGAGAGGGTACTTACTTGTAATCTCTGTTTCATCAAGCTCAAATCTAATTACTTCAGGTGTGTCGGAAATCAATCGAATCACCCCAATGATGTTACTGCTATTTATCTTAACTAATTCAATAGCGTTAAAAGCTAATGTCTGAAATAAACTAAATACTAGAAGTAGAAAAACGACGAGTTGCTACATCAGACATCTTCTAGTTGTTAGATTATTATAATGCGCCGGTGTTTATTAATTACTCTAGCTGTAGACAGGCAAGGTGAGGGTTAATCCTTGTCAAAATTACTGATATCTCGAACAAATTCATTAGTAATTCCGAACAGGACACGTAGCATTCACTTGTAATGTTACAAGGCGTGGTGAATTAATCAATAAGCATTAATTGAATCCTTTTCAAATATAGGAATGGTTAAAATCAATTAGAATAATGACAGGAAATAACAGAAATGTTCATTTATTAATGTTTATGGTTAAACTCACAGAATGCCATTGGTGTATGGGTAGACTAGAATAATCTAGCAGCAGACAAAATCTACACAGGCACAGACAGACACACACACAAACACATTCATATCCGTAGACATCACCACTTTCTTTTAGCCACCTCCTCATGCTCGCCATCATCACCACCGTCATCATCATCGTTATTTTCATTTTCATCATCGTTTTCATCCTACTCTTCGTCGTCGTCATCATCATACTCATCGTCGTCGTCGTTGTCCGCCTCCTCCTCATCATCCTCCATCAACATCAAATTAACTTCCACACACCCTTCCCACAAACATACACAAACGCGCGCGCACGCAGGCACACATACTTATTTAGGTTCTGTATTAACATCTCTGATTGTAGTTCCAAAGAAATATCCTGAAACCTCAGCTTCACTATGTATTTGTTCCACGCTTACTCTCCAGATCTTCGTAAATTTGAGATATAGAAGTCATTAAAACGATGTGAGCCTTTCCCTTATTCTTAAATTTAAAAACGGAAAACGAAACGTTTTCATCGTATAATGTTTGCAAACATAAATTCCTCCCCTTCGTACTGGCTTCTTCAGATGTTGGCGTTTCAACGAAAAAACAAAACCACAACGCATGAAATTCCCAAATAGAATTACTGTATGTCAGTGGGGGCTTTATTTCATAAACGATTAAAAAATAGATTGTATATAATTCTACGTAAGTGCGTATCCATGTGTGTACGTAAGTAAGTATAGCTTTTATCATTTATCCATAACTTGTTTCAGTCTTTAGACAGCGGCCATACAATATGGCACGGCCTTCAGGTGGCTTAGTCGAAACGAACTGAACCCAGTACTAATTTTAAAGCCTATTCTATTGATCTCTTCTGCCAAACCGCCATCGTCTAGGGACGTAGGTACATCAACAGTTGTCGTCAAGAGGTGGTGGGAAAGAAACACAGGCCATAGGCATAGATACACACACACACACACACACACATTATGAATATGTATATAATATATATGTATATATGTATACACATATATATATATTTACCTATACATATATATGTATATGTATGTATACATATATGTATATGTATATTCAATATATATATATAGAGAGAGAGATGGATGTATAGATAAATGCACAATCGAATCGGGCCGATATACAAATAGATAGATAGATAAGTATATAGATAGACAGACAGGCAGATAGTCAGAGAGAAAGACAGACAGACAGACATATAGATAGATAAATAGATAGATAGAGAGATAGATAGATAGATAGATAGACCAACAGAGAGATGATGCCGCAGGATTAATCGTCCAAATATCATTACAATTTCAACACCGTATCACGATATTGCTTAATCTGGCATTGACAGAATGCAAAATACTTAGATGAAGACAGGAGGACACGATTCACAAAGCAAGAAGCGAAATTAAGGAAATGCTATGACAGAATATGTAGTTGGCGGGGACTGGGTTTTCAATGGGAATGAGGAAAGATATCACACCGAGCACAGCAACATATATACCTAAAAATATATATGTCTTTCGATTTGGCATTGAAATTAAGACCCACTGTTGAAAGTAGCGATTGTACGAATGATGATGTTCTCTTTGGCCCTGAGGTGAATATTACTAGTTTAAATTAGAACTGAAAAAGAACAGACTGGCGAGTACAATTATCAGTTCAAAATAATAATTGGCAAGGAAACCACCAAGTGAAAGCCTTGTGGAAGAGAACAGTGTATAAGAGTAGCAAGGCTTCAAAGAAAGAGGGACACAACGGGTGATATCAGAAATATTCAAAATAGTGAAGAAGGATAGATAGACAGATATAAAGATTTATAGATTAGTAGATAGATAAAGATGTAGATAAATAGACAGAAAGACAAATGGTCGCACGATAAAGCAACATTGGTGCACAAAACGTGCTCGATGATTTACAATAGATGATATTCAAAAAAGTTCATATACAGGGACATCGAAAAAGAGAAAACGTATAAACAAACACAAATGTTCTTTAGATCATCAGTTGTCGAGCGAATATATACAGACCTTTCGACAATATGGTTCAGTTTGGTACTACCATAAATTATGGTATAGTATGGAATACGATAGATGTCAAAAACGGTGGAAGAAAAAAATCTGAAAACCGAACTGTAAATATAGTCATTTAAGGAAGAAAACAGAAAAGATAATAAACAGAGGAATATATGTACTGAGAAATAGTTTCGACTTGTCGACGTAATAAAGACAAACTGAGATAAGTAACACTTAGATGATGGTACATTATTTTGGCTACAAGAAAACAGTGCAAAAGTTTCAGAGTTTACACAAGAAAGTCACCGACCAGATCAACGGCATTAAAGAAAAGAGAATGAGTTGTATGAAAAATATTATAATGGTAGAATTCAATGTATGATTCTATATGAAAACTGTCACGTACTGAATTGAAAGGTGACTCATTTGTGCAAGGAAAACTAAGGCAATTTAGGATATTTGCTACGTAGCGTTCATCGCTGTGTATTTACGACTGTATGCAGCACCAGCAGAATACTTCGAAGCAAGTGTTAACATTTCGTGTTCAAAAATCGTATATACTTACACACACACACACACACACTCATACACGTATATGTATATGTGGATACACACGCAACTACACGCATATACACACGCATACACACAAATACGTATGTGTATATGTGTGTATGTGTGTGTTTGTGTGTGTCGGTGTGGGTATGAGTGTGTGTGTGTGTGTGTGTTTGAGAGAGAGTGAGTGAGTGTGTTTGCGTTTGTACCGCACGACGTAGGTTTTCTACGACCCGTAGTATTCTTATGGCAAAATAGACTGCTAAAAGAGGCTTAGAACAAAAGTACTGGCGTTCGATTTGTTCGACTAACACACACAAAAACGCATACACGCACACATACACACACATATATATATATATGTATATATATATATATATATATATATATATATATATATATATATGTTTAAGAGGTGCATTCAGAAGGTTTGGGACATTTTATGGAAAGACATTTATTAATTTCAAAGAAGTACAAAACTAAATTCTTCAAAGCAGGATCATCTGACTTTAATAGATTTGTTGTAGAGCTCAAGCCACTTCGCGAAACACCATGGAAATCCTCCAGAATGTAGGTGTTCATCTTCTGAATCTCCTGAAAACGACAGCTCCTGAGTTTCTCCATCACTTTGAGGGACAACCAAACATCACATAGAGCAAGGCCTAGACTCTAAGGTTGGTGCGGGACAGTTTTGATACTCATTTCTGTGCAGTAGTTAGTTAACAGGATGGAAATGTGAGCCTCTTTATGCCTGATTGCTGAAAGTTGTGTACGTATGTGTGTGTATGTGTGTGTGTGTGTATGTGTGTGCTTGTGTGTGTGAGTGTGTGGAGCTACATGTATAGAGTGCAACATACCCTTCGTGGAAGGGTACAGCCACTAGTATCAGGCGAGGGCTTGGGGCAATTGCTCCCTTTATGTGATAAGCAATGCTTTGTACGGAATTTAGTAATATTGATCATTCCATACTCCACAAAATGAGTGGAGTCTTTCAAGATTTCAAGATTTCACTTGATAAATTTCACATTTCCTGCAGTGGATGAGAGATTAAAAATAAACAAAAATATCAAAAGTAGAAAATGTTAACTAATTTTGAAATGTATTTTTGAATGTAGGATGGAATTATGAAGCCTCTCTGTTCGGATATAATCATATCGCTGCCGAAATGTCGGTCAGATTAGTATGGAACGGAGTCAATGGGGTCAATATGTTTATATGTTTCTGAATCATACTAATCAGGTTTTCTTTATTAAAGAAATTGTATGTGATTTTCCCCGACTAATAAATATTCGTTAATTTAATATACAAATCGCCATTGACTGTCTAAATTTATAATCGATTTCTAACCACGAACGCGAAAATTATTCGGTAAGACAAAAACGTCTTTTAATCTTTTGGTAGCATTCTTAGCGGAACATTGATTCCAATTCTCTTATTGAAGTGAAATAACCCACTCTTCATTTCATGACCAAACTAGACAATTATCGTAGCCTTTGGAGATATGGTACATTAATATTCCACGCATTTCCTGTCGCTTTTTCACATTCTTCCAGAACTGTGCGTGATAGACATTAATGACGTTATTGTTCCTCTCCTGAGTTATTTGATAAAGAGGAAATGAAAAACAACAAAAATGTAACCAATGAAAGAACCAGGAAATAAGAGTAAAAATCAATTATATGCGTAACAACTTTATTGAATCAAAAGGTGTAGAGTCACGAATAATCTGCTGCGACGTATTGCTGTCAAATTGCATTGGCACTATAGTTTTTGTGGGGAAAACTTCAACGAAATGTTATAAGCTAAGGAATTATTAGACAAACACTACCACTGGCGGTATTTAAAAACATAAAGACAATATGCAAGCGTGATAACTCTAAGCGATCAGTGGATCGAGATTTTTAGACAATATAGGGAAATAGAATATACAGTTGGGCTCATTTTAAATTCAACTATGCGACAAAACATATATATATTCATCTTATTTGGCTTTCTCAATAAAGCATTTTCGTCTCGGTAAGTTATAAAAGAGGCCAATTTACGCATTTAACCTTACGAAAATACATACACACACGCGCATATATATGAATACACGTACAACCGTTTACACACACACACACATATATATATATAAGTAAATCTACTACTATTTTCCTTTTCTGAGCGTCTTAGTAATATATTGCTTGTGTTACGTCCACAAGTTCGCTTGTTTTTTATTTGATGCCTAGAGCAATGGAAGAATGTTATTTTATCGGAATATTATTTTCCCTAGAGCAGTGGAAGATTGATATTTTTCTTTATCTTATTTCCGACTACCGGCCGAGTATAAATGTGGAGACAGCGAAAAGAAGAATTTGACCCAGACTGCCTTCTTCCAACTGTTAAACATGGGGGAGGATCTGTGGTGATCTGGGGGGAGGGCTATATCTTGGAAATTCCTCGGCCAAATGGTTTCCTTTCATGGCAGAATTAATAGTCAAGACGATTTAAGCATTTTCTTTGATCAAATTCAAGCTCTCAGGGTGATAATGCACCAATTCACACAGCTAAAGTTCTTACTGAATGGCTCGAGGAACATTCCAGTGAAGCTGAACATCTTATCTGGCCACCAGATCTCAATATTATTGAAAATTTATGGGGCATTTTCGAAAAACAAGTAAGGAGTGAATATCCACCACAATCATCACTACAAAAACTGGAAACTATTTTATCTGAAGAATGGACAAAAATCCACTGGAAACAATTCAAACTCGTAGAATTCAAGCTGTAATTCCTGCCAAAGAGGTCCTACCCCATGTTAAATAAATTTGTTTGAAATTTTAAGGTGCTTCAATTATCTTGTCCAACCCTGTACATACATACATATATGTATACATACATACATACATACATATATATATATATATATATATATATATATATATTGGGTTGTCCGGAAAGTTCGTGATGATTTTTAAAGGAAAGAAAAAATTCAATAAATACTTGCCATTACATTTTTAATCAACCAATATGAACCATTTTGTTGCACAATTCTTCTCCATCTTTCCTTTAACTTGAAAATACCCTCTTCCCAGAATTGAGGTGGTTTCATGGCAAAGAATTCATAAAGGTATCTTTTTACGTCATCCAAGGAGTTGAAATTTTTACCATTAAAACTACTCAGAGGCGACCTGAATAAGTGGAAATCCGAAGGGGCAATATGTGGTGAATATGGGGGGGGGGGGTAACACATCCCAGCCGAGCTGCATCAATTTTTGTCTGGTTCCCAAAGCATCAAGTGCCGAAAATGAACTTTCTTATCTTCCATTTTAAAGGGTTACAGAATTAACACAGGTTATAGGAACTAAAACCTTCTTCCACGAAAATATAGCTTAAACTGTGTTCTAAAGAGATGTGTAGTCAAATCCTATTTTATGGATTCAACCATGTTCTAATTTAATCTACTATAATTCGGCACGAACTTTCCGGAAAACCCAATATATATATATATATATTGATGTAATGCTTGCATTGATCGATTAAGTGGAGCCGCTTTAATAACGGACTGAGTTGGTGCCTCAACGTACAAACTTAGTTAAGACTTAGATATGTTTCGACCAAAGATTGGTCCAGGCCATGTCTAACTTAATAGCACCGCCTGATAGGATTATTCGAATCCTGTTTAAGTCAAGTTTTGTTTATGGTCCATTTAATTAGTGAGTTCTTGTTGGGTGAGTTGTATCCAATTATGGGTGGCTTATCTGGTATTCTTTGAAGGAATCTATCCAGACTCCGTTTAAAGTTGATGGGATCCTTTTCCTCTTTGATCTCCCTCGGGACAATGTTAAATAGGGCAGGACCTGTTGATGAAAAGAAATTATGTTGCAGTGTACATGTATGGTGTGATGTTGAATTGAGCAGGGGACGTATGGCCCGTGGTCCCAGTCTTGGATGAACCTTGAAGCTAATGTTAAGGTCGTTTGGGCAAAGTTGGCGGTATATTCTCCACATCGTACCGCTCACGGCGACGCTGGGGAGAGCAAAGTTTCAAGGCTTTAAGTATCTAATTCAACTTAATTATATATACATATATATCTATATATATATACATATATGTGTATGTGTGTGTGTGTGTGTGTTTATGGTATGTGTGTATAATTGTGTGCATGTGCGTGTGTGCGTGTGTGTGTGTTTTGATTTATGCTTCCTTTTTAACAGCACGTATGTTTCAAAAAGTGTTAACGGAAGCGTTCAGACACAAAAAATCTTCTTTCGCAAAAAGGTTAATAACATCCTCATAAATGATAAATGATTCCATAACACATTTTGGAAACATTGTTTTTTTAAAATATCAACTTTACACTTCAAAATCCATCTTAAGTAATCTTCATAGACTTTAATATATACATATATACACATACAGTACAGTGTAAAATTTTTCGGCCAGTCTAAACTATTGTTAATTTCTACTAATTACCAACTTATAAGTAGATGTTTCGCTTTGCGTTTTTTACAAATGCAACATTGGCCCTGTTGGAATCATTTCCATGCCTAATCATTATATTTTGTCTTAGGGGTTTTGAATGGCCGTTCAAAAGTTATCGGTCACCACACATAAGCCAATCAATATACGGTATATTAAAACGGGAAAATGTCGATAATGTAATTTTATTACATCACATTCATTTCAAGAAGTTACTGTGCATTGTTAATATTTCGTGTGGCTTCCCTTAGTTTGAATAATTAGTTCAATGTGCCTGGGAATAGAGTCATACAAATCCTTCACCATCTTCACAGGTATGAAACACCATTCTTTGTGGCTGAGCTCCCACAACTTTCCAACATTGTGAACGGCATACACTGAACATACACATCCGGTGTATTTGCTAGTAGGCTACCTATAACTTGGTGGAGTATACTCTTTCAAATGCCGGGTAGTAAAACACCTGAAACTCATGGACAGCCGAGATAACTCACTTCTAATCACATCTAGGTGTGATGGACATCGATACGTCTTTATTTTTGTGGTTTATCAACATTACGTACCCGAACAGTATTGGAAATGAATCAAATAGCCAGTCCATGACCTATATGCATATAGTGCAGGCATGCACAGCGCGTTACTGATTTGTGGATTTATACCGAACTGCTCCTATCCCCAACGATATGGCTTCGGTTGTTAGCTGAATATATCATGAATATCGAATTGTGATATAAACGTATTTACGTACATCTCGAGGAAGGATTGGTACATAAAAGAAGGAAGTTGGTGACAGTGATAATGGCTTGAATTTATTGTGACCCGAAGTGGAAAAGATACTTGAGTTTGGTGTGTGAGTGTAATTTAAGGTTTACGTAGAGTCTCTTTTTGTCAATTCATTCTTTTAGTCACTTCTTGTTCTACACTGTTTAAACTATTTATTAATGTTTTCATCTTTATTTTATATTTCTGGTTTCACTTTATTTCTTCTATAGGTCAGAAACATCTTTGTTGCTTTCCTTTTTTCTCTTTCACCGTCATAAAAATAACGATTTCCTTCTCCTCCACATCCGCGTCAACGTCATCTTCGTCGTCGTCGTCCTCCTCCCCTCCTCGTCCTCGTCCTCTCCCTCGTCCTCGTCATCCTCGTCCTCGTCCTCCTCCTCCTCCGCATCATCATCATCATCATCATCACATTCTTGCTTTTGTTCTTGTTCTTCCTTGATTTTAGTTATCATTGGTGTTGTAGTTATTGTTCTCATAATTGTAATTATTCTCGTATCGGTACTTTTCGTCATTTTCCTAATTCCTCTACCGACTGTTGTTGCTACCAGTATCCTCATATATTGCATCTCTTGTGTAGGACGTTTGTACTCATATTTAAACGCAGACACATGTATACACAGAAAAATAGACATAGAAATATTGACACGCTTAACATATACATACATACATACATACATACATACATACATACATACATACATACATACATATACATACGTATATATATATATATACATATATATATATATATATATATACGTGCGCATGTCTGTGTAAATATGGAACATAATGATAATATGTAAGACTAACATATTCATAAATACCCTCATTGAACAATTGATGTGGTCATCTATCGTAATGTACTTAAGACGAATACCTCCGACTTCAGTCCACACACTCTTTTTGGGTCTCGTTCCACTTTGATCATTTTTTTCTCGTATCCATAAGCTTGCTTTGTACTATTCACCAGTAAAAGTTAATTAGTATGTAGCTCTCTCATCAACTGTAGCATTCATTTATTTCAAATAAAGCATACTGAAACTCGAAAACAACAATAACAAGTAGATTATTATCAAAAAATGTTAATAGGAGACACTATGGCTAACGAAACAAAAACTACGCACTTCAATTGGTTTTAATTAGGAATTTTGCCTGAAAAAGAAATAAACAAAGAAACTCTTTTGAAGACGAAAATCTGTCTGTACATTGTGTCCCGCTTTGTTTATTATCTCTAAAATAAAAAATTAAGGAGAATAAACATTTTAATGGTCTGTGTCGATTTCTTCTTCTTTTAATCAAGATAAAACAGAGGAGAATAAAAATTAATGAAGGATCAAAATAGGAAATGTAACTATGTATATATATATATATATTATATATATATATATTATATATATATATGCATACACACACATATATAGAGCCAAAAATATATAACATAAGAGGAGTTAAAAACACTCTACCAGTGTAATGGGATTATTGTATATGTCTGTTTATATATACATATACATATACATATATTTGTGTATATATATATTATATATATATATATATATATAGAGAGAGAGAGAGAGAGAGAGAGAGAGAGTGAGAGGGGGAGAGAGA
>NC_043003.1:31768326-31788326 GCF_006345805.1 Octopus sinensis
TATATATGCGCAGACACACAGAATTACACACACAGACACACACACGCGCACACAAACGCACTCACACACAAGCACACGCAGGAACGCTCATACATTTTCATTTGTAAGATATTTTGTCGAGTTCGATACAAATGCATCTGTATTTCGGGTCATTTGTCTGGTACGAGGCGTTTTATATCTAAATCCATATCACTTACAGGTTCATACTCCATTGCAATCTTGGTGTATTTGTGTGTGCGTGCATACACACGCGCACACACACGCGTGAGCACAGAAGCGCGCGCGCACACACAAACAAATATATCAAATGGGTATATTGGAAAAATTTGTGGTATTATATATTCAACATTGCAAGTTTCTTTGCCAGTAGGTATTATAGAGAATTGCTTGATAGATAAGCATGAAAACGAATTCTTTAGACAATGTTTGATAATTATTGCCTCACTATTACACCTGTTTCATTTGACTTTTGGCAAATAAAACAGGTTTTCTACTGAAGAAATAATACTTAAACATTTTCCTAACTTCCTGTATTATGCAATACATCTGCAAATGATATTTGTATAATTTTCAAATATATTTTTTACTAATACATAGCGGTACCTGACACTACATATAATAACATAATAACAGAAAAACCAGATGTGATTCGAGAAGAAATTGCTGGAAAATTGACCTATCTATATCATATATATATATATAGATACATATATATATATATACATATATATATATATATATATATGTATATATATATACAAATATGTCTGAGTGGTGTGTGTATATATATTAATAATAATAATAATAATAATAATAATAATAATGATACGGCTATAAAATGTTTGATAAAAATATAAATCATCTCATTTACATGGATGATTTAAAGCTCTTTGCAAAAAATAACCAACGGTTACAGGGCTTAATAACGATTGTCAAACAATTTATCAGGATGCAATTTGGCCTCAATAAATGTGTAAAAGCTACTTTTACCAAAGGAAAAACAGCCAACGTTAATCTTTACCAGCAGAATGTCATAAAGGAGCTAGAACCAGCGGAGAGCTACAAATACCTAGGGGTATTTGAAGGGGACGGAATCAAACATGAGGGAAAGGATCAGAAAAGAATGTTATCGCAGGGTAGGGTAAAACTCAAGACGGAGCTGAATGCAAGAAACAGGATCGAAGCGATCAATACTTTCGACATACCGATCGTGATTTAATCGATCGTTTCAATATCGTTAACTGGTCAATTACTGAAATATGTAATCTTGACAGAAAATACGAAAATTGTTGACAATGCATAGAATGCACCACCCTAATGCAGATATAGAACGACTTTACCTGCCAAGAAAAAAGGCTGGCCATGGACATTTACAACTGAAATTAACAATGAAGATTGCCACAATTGGACTAGACCCCTGTCTGAAAAACTCTGATGACTGGACGTTAAAACTTGTCTCAAAGCATGAAAACAAGAAAACATCATACTCAGTAACAAAACAGGGAAAAGATACGTAAGTGAATTCCAAATATAAGAAATTCCAGAATTAGACGTACTACAAAGAAGCACAGAAAAAGCTAGGCGTATGAAAAACCGTACTAAAACTGCTGCTAACGACTTAGAAGAAGAAGAAGAAGAAGAAGAAGAAGAAGAAGAGAAGAAGAAGAAGAAGAAATAATGAGGAGGAGGAGGAGAGAAGAAGAAAGAAGAAGAAGAAGAAGAATAAGAAAAAGAAGAAGAAGAAGAAGAATAAGAAGAAGAAAGAAGAAGAAAGAAGAAAAGAAGAAAGAAAAGAACAGCAAAATCCTGTGAAAAAATGAAATCCAAACTAAAATTAGAACAGCAACGGACCATGATAAAACGATGGCAAGAAAAGCCCATTCATGACAAATACTGGTCTAAACTAAACGCAAAAGAAATAGACAAAGCAAAATCTCTGCAATGGCTGAGAAGCTAATGACTCAAAGTAGAGACTGAAGGATTTTAAAATGCAGCACAAGACCAAAGCCTCCCTACCAGAAATTACCAAAAACATATAATGAAAAGAAACACAACAAGTAACTGCAGAATATGTGGAGATGGACAAGAAACAATAAATCATATTGTCTCTGGCTGCCCAGTCCTGGCTAAGGAAGAATATATTCATAGACATGACAGAGTTGTAACCTACATACACTGGAAGCTATGCCAATACGGTGATATAAGGACATCACAGGAAACCACAGCACATACCCAGGGTACACAGAGCTGCGCTCGGTAGTGAAGTGAAAGCACGTTATAATAATATAACTACTGAATAATAATAATATATGGGGGTTGATGCAAAAAAGAATTGAGAAATATCAGGACCATGCCAGAGGGAGGAATATATTTTGGAAGACTAAGACGATAAATATTCCTGTGCAAATTGGTGCACTTGTTTGTTTCATCATCCAAAATTCCCCCTAAGACACTGAAGTATACTTGAATCGTTACTCTCATTACTGGTCGTCAGAAAATTGCAATTCTGTATTCAGCAAAAGGTTTAATATAGGTTCTTGAGAGAGATTTGAGCATACTTTTAACGTTTTGCTAAATAATAAAGCATATAATACGGACAAAAACCAAGCCTGCCTATGAGTTTACCAAACACAAACAGAAAATAAATCATCTAATATGTCTGGACGATATCAAGCTATATAGAAGAAAAAATGAGATAGATCTGGACTCTTTGATCTAAACAGCGAAATTATTCCGTAAAGATATTGGAATGCAGTTTGGAGTAAATAAAAGCTCGGTGCTCATTATGAAGACAGGCCGGGAAGTAAATTTCTGATGGTTTAAAATCAGCTCAAAACAATGTCTTTAGATAACTGTGGAATAATGAGGGCTAAACGTGTCTAGGAGAGATGCAAGACGATATGATTATGAAAGGAGAAATGAGTCACTGAAGAGAACAAGAGGAGAATGAAAAAGTGGCTTGAAATAAAACTAGATGCTGGGAACTTCATAAAAGCGGAAATGGAAAAATGTTGAGCGACAGAGTTTGGATGGAAGATCGAGAAAGCTGATCTAAATGCACAAAGCACTCCACCCTAAAAGTAATGTGCTGTGGTTTCCTGTGATGCCCTTATATCACAGTATTGGCAGAGCTTCCAGTGTATGTAGGTTACAACTCTGTCGTGTCTGTGAATATATTCCTTCTTAGCCACGAGTGTGGAAGCTTTGGGCGGACGAAATGCCGACAGCTCTCCACTTTACTATATATTTTAATTATGATCCTTTCTACTATAGGCACAAAAGCCCGAAATTTTGGTGGGGGGGAATAAACGTGACTAAAATAAACGTAATTAAAATAAAAACAAGACAAATGAAAATAACAATTACAACGAAAAGAACTCTGATGAAGTAAACAATAGAATGCTTGAGATGAAAACGTATATATGGTGAAAGCTGTACTTTCTAGTAAAACAAATTCATATTGATACTGAAAAATGAAAGATACAAATTATTTCCTAGTGTTAAAGTACAGAGTAAAAGAGGGATAAGAAAGAGACACGAAAGAGGTTAATTATATACACAGTGAAAGATTAAATGTTAAATAGTGTTTATGTTATGGAATACTGTAGGTTTGACTAAGTATGATACTGTATTTCATATTATTTGAGTATGTTGCTCTGGAAATCGGAGTCGTTTGCCAGATATATGCAAGAAAATTGAGCTTCATTTTGTGGATTGAAAGGACATTGTGTTTATTGACTGAATTCCAAAGTGTAATACCATCAACGGAGTGTACTATAACAATAATAATGAAGCAGTTAGAAAAGGTTATCAAAACCAAACATTCAGGAAAGCGAACGTCGTCTTGTTCATCAGAACAATGAGCCAGCACGCAAGTCCTTTCAACAAGTTGATCACCCTCCCTATTTTCCGCTGTGATGATGATGACATATATGTTGTTGATGGCTTTCTCCCTATCGACCATCGAAAGCTTCTTCCTCAATGGGATTCAAGCACTGCAACATTAATGGAATAAGTGTGTGGACCGCAAGGGGTCTATGTTGAAAAATAAATCTCATTTGGTCCCATTTCATGAGATTATCTTGGTCAGCCTATGAACTTTTCAGCCGGCACTCGTATATATGTAGGTGTGTGTGTGCGTGTGTGAGTATATGTGCGTGTAAATACACACATACATTCACACACTCACAAATATATATATATATATATATATATATATGCATCTATGTATATATCCAGCCATATATATTTTTTAATGTTTGTAAGCCTGTTATATTTCATTCATTTCTCTCTTTCTCTCTTTCTCTCTCTTTCCCTGTTTCTATCTGTCTTCGGATTTTTTTGCAAAGAAAACTGACCTTTGGAGATGGAGTTTAACAAACAGTAGTAATACATACACAAATAGAATTAGTATTTCTGATAAGATCATACTGTAGCGTAATCGAGAGACATTTCACAAATAAACAACTAAATTCACCCGAGAATTTTATTCACTGTCGAGCTTCTTCAAAGTTCTCAACTTGCCCTTTATTTTGACCTCAGCAATGCAGCAGAATCTGTATGAAGAAGGCGGAAGGTGGATATGAATGCGACAATGGAGCGCCAGCCTAAGTACATAATAGTGTTTAGTTTCGTCACCCCAGTGAGATTCAGAAAAGAAATCACACCAGGTTTGATTTTACATTTCATCTCTAGGGGGACTGAAAATATAAGAACCAATTGTATATTGCTTTGTAATGAATCAACGATGCTGAATCCATTACAGTAATTAACTTTGTAGTCGAATTACAAATGAAATTTGAAAATGCTAGATGGTTTGTTTGCTGAGACTAGAGGGCGTCAAATAGTTCGCGGTTTTATTGATTTATAGTTCAAACCCAACCAATGTTCGTTTGTTTGTTTTCTTTCATCTTTGATTTTAACAAACACACACATTCACATAAATCACACCTATACATGCAGACCACCTCCAATGCATGAACACAAGCGTGTACACATATATGAATTAAGAAATGCAATGGGACATAATACACATGGAAACACTACAAAAACTTTTACTGACTTAAATTTAATTAACACGCATTTAATTTCACAGAGAAAATAGAGTTAATGGTTTAGCAATACGGATATCTCTGCGGTACGAGCCTAGGAAGATATCGACTAATTTCGGCTATCTCCGGATAATCGAAATGCTTGTTTCTTTCGTTTTACAGAGAGAAATAACTACTGAAAACTACTTTAGGATAAATACACATGGGTAACAAAATCTAGAAATTTTAAGATTTCTATAATGTGTAGGAGAAAGAAATATTGGTTTCAAATGTTGACACGAGGCCAGCAGTTTTGGGCAAAGATGTTCTAGTGGTACTTATTTTATAGTTCAATACTCTAAGTGAGGCGCAGACAGACAGCCGACAACTGATGAACGGTCGTTCCTTGTGTTACTTGTCCTGTTTTCCATCTTTTTCTCGTTGTTTCCATATTTAACACGTTTAATTTCGTATTTCATGTTGTTTACAGTCGGTGACATCCTGTACACACACACACACACACACACATATATATATATATATATATATACAAAATTTAGAGGACAGACCACTAAAAGTGAACAGCCTATATGCTAAACATAGACATCAAATCGCTATTATCACGAAGAATGTGTTTTCAAAAAAATCTCAGCAATAAACTAAAAAAATAAGCAAGGCAAATGAAAATATACGAAATAAAAAACTATTACCTATGTACCATTGGTTTCACTTGTTAATATTTACGTATATGTACACGCAAACATCTGCAAGATCATCAGCATAGTCTGCCTTGCTTATTTCTACCTTTTGGTTTATTGCTGAGTTTTTTCTTGAGAACACATTCTTCGTGGTAATGGCGACTTGACATCTATGTTTAGCATATAGGCTGTCCACTTTTAGTGGTCAGTCCTCTAAATTGTGTATGTAGCACAATATTTAATCTTCGGATTTTTAAAGTATGCTAAGCCACTGGTTTTAATTGATCAATATCAATGTCTATCCTTACTTAATTTTAAATAAAAAATAAAAGTTCTCTAACCGGTAAATTTACAACAACAACAACGGCAATAATAATAATAATGATAACAATAATAATGATAACAACAACAACAACAACAGCAACAATAATAATAATAATAATAATAATAATAATAATAATAATAATAATAATAATAATAATAATAATAATAATAATAATAATAATAATAATAATAATATGAAACAAATCATCACTGGATGACAATGGGAAAGCCAATGTTATGTGTTAAGGATCCTGAAAAGCGAAATGTTGCATCCAACTTTAGACCAATAACGTTCCTTCTGCTACCGTAGAAACTAATGTCAGGTACTTTGGCCGGTGAACTGTATAGATATTTGGAAAAAAGTGTGCTGCTACCCATTGAACAGAAAAGGTCTCGAAAAAGGAACTGGAGAAAAAAGGATCAGTTCTTAATTGATAATCTAATTATTAGGAACTGCAAGAGAAGACATACAAACCTGAGCACGGCATGGGTTGACTATCGCAAAGCGAACGATATGATATGGATAATAAGAACAGTGGAATGTGTAGAGTAGTAGAGAATATTAGAAACTTTATATGGAATAACTTGAAAAACTGGAAAACGGAATTGACAGCAGGGGAGCGAGTACTAGGAGTGGTAAATTATCAAGAGAAGAGTCTTGCAAGGGTCAGTGTGTTCCCATTGATATTCTTGCTGTGAATAACCCCCTTCAGTGAAAAACTACAGAAAATAAAGTTGGGATATGATCTGGGAAGCGGTAAAGGAAAACTAGACCACTTACTATTCATGAACAACCCGAAGATATTCGCAAAAACTGAGGCAGAACTGGACAGCCCAGTCTGTGCAGTTTTTTGCCAATGCTATTAGGATGGATTTTGGACTCTCTAAAATTTGCAACGATGGTGATGATACAAGGAAAGCTTGTCTGTACAGAAGGCACGTTTGCGAAGTGATGAAATGATGAAGGCAATTCAACCTCAATCCTTCTATAAATAACTGGAAATACTTGAAGCAGATAGAAACAAACACCACGAAATGAAGGAAAAGACAAAAAGAGAGTAATTACAGTGAGTGAGAAAAATACTGGCTTCAAAGCTGAGTGTCAGAAACATAATTTCCGCAATAAACTGACGCGCTGTCCAGTCGCAGTAGTTCGGTATGGCGCTGAAGTCCAGAAGTGGACAGAGGAGGACTACGTCCAGACACTCGTAACCTATACATGAACAGAGCAAATGGAGAAAGGGGATTGATGAGTCTGGAAGACTGCGTGTGTATCGAACTCGAGGGCGCAATGAGATACGTAGCCCGAAGTAAAGAGACCTCTCTAGTGACAGTTAGGCACTAGAGAGTATTGAGAGCATAGAAAATAGGGAAAGTAAAGAAAGGGTTGAAAATATTTGGAGACTAATAGATGTAAGGGTGCCCTCTCATAAAAAAATATGTATAAAGGAATTTGACAAATTAAGGAAATATTAGGACCTGGAAATTGAAAATTGAAATTCAAAAGATGTGGTACCTTAAAGCAAAAACTGTTACTGTTGTTGAGTTGCCGTAGGCATGATAAAAAGAGATGTCAGAAAAATGTACACAACATTCCAGGAGAGCTATGTCTCAAAGAAATTCAAAAGATTGTGCTGACAAGTACTGCGCACAGCCATAGAAAAACTCTATCCATTTAAATGTCTGTGTTGTATTACATGGAGATATTTCGCTGCTGCTCCTGTCACTTTTCCCTTCCCAAGCTTTCACTTTAAAAATACATTTATTATTTATACATGCATTACAAGCACACACACACGCACACACACACACATATATATAGTGTATTATTCAGACCTACCTAGGCATATCAATAGATTGATAGCTTTATATATGTATGTGAATGTGTGGATGTACGGGTAAATGTGTTTTAGAGAGGAATGAGAGAAAAGAGAGGCAAGGGAGTTGGAAGGGGATAAATATTGTAATTTGAGTGAAGTATTTTTAAGAGCGTTTATTTTCGGCATACAATTTTTCATTCACTCACATATACGCATGTGAACACTTAGATATATACACACATACATACATACATACATACATACATACATACATACATACATACATACATACATACATGCATACATACTTACATACATACGAACATACATACATACACGCACATACAACAAGCAAACAACCCTACACACAAACACACCCACTCACCAACACACACACACGCACACACACACAAACGTACAAACACAGAAGCACACCCATGTGCATACTTACATAGAGAAATACGTAATTGCACATGTTTTCCTCGTTTTAATGAAATTGCATGGTGCCCCTTTAGATCATATTTTACTGTTATTATATATATATTGCCTATATATCATCTAAATATGGCAAGCACCTTTTGAAGGCACACATCTGAGATAGGAAGAGCCCAAGCCGCACTGAGTGGCCTTAGACAACATATCTATTTCTTGTTATTCCTTATCTATTACTCATCAGTGCGTGTGTCAATTGCTCTAAAGAAGTAATATTAAGTACTCCAATATTTATTTTCCTTCTGTTTTTAATTGTGTGATTTATATGTATGTATGTATGTATGTATGTATGTATGTATGTATGTATTATGTATGTATGTATGTATGTATGTATGCGTGTATGTGTATATATATATATGTATATATATGTATATATATGTACATATATGTATATATATATATATATATATATATATATATATATATCTTTGTGTACACACATATACGCATACAAACACACACACACATATATGTATAAATCAAACTAATCAACAAGGATATCTAGAGGTAATGCAGTACGATCGTTTCATGCAACTAAATTTCATTGTTAACAATGGAATCATTACATCAATTTAAAATTCAGAGTAATCCTCAGCTGTCAAAAGGCATAGAATTTAATTAAATTAGAACACATGGACGCATTACTATTATTATACCTAAAATCTCCAAGAAGCTAAAGAGATAGAGAAAGAACATGCTGTCTTCACTCCAGCGTAGAAGTTACTAAGTTATCAAGAAGATATAAATTGTTACAGACTCTGCCTGTCTAATTCACTGACTTTTGCGAGCTAACTTGTAGCACGAAGAATTTCGAAGTACCTGCAAAACAGAATATTTTAAGCTATTGGATCAACTCCTTTGCATATATATATATATATATATATATATATATATATATATATATATATATATATATATATATAGGTGCATGCCTGTGTCTGTTTAAAAAAATATATAAATGTAACTGAATATATATATATACATATATATATATATGTATATAACGGGAAGGTTTACGAAAATAAACAAAAAACGAAAGTAGGTGGAGTACAAACAAACAAATGTATTAGTATGGCGCTCAGGAATAGAAATAGAACAAGTCTTTTACGTTTTGAGCCTACGCACATCGACAGAAAGATACACAGAAAAGAAACAAGGAGAGAAACAAGGAGAGAAAAAAATGCGTGTAGGAGCTAACTGTCTATCATGGCGTTCTGACTTCAGGCAGAGATCAGAGGTCAGAGGTCAGACGTTAGACGCTAGAGAGATAGTAGGGGAGATAGCAGGGTCAAGTGACTTCCAAAACGAAGGTGGCCCCAACACGAAGGTGCGTGTGTGTATAAGAGAGTATGTATGTGCGTCTGAAAGAGGGCTGGTGGTCTGGACCTGTGTATATATGGATGTATGGGTGTGGAGATATGGGGATGGGTGTGTAGGTGATGTGTTGTGATATGATATGTGTATGTATGTGTAGGTGTAAAGATGTGGGGATGGGTGTGTGGGCGGTGTGCTGTGGGTGGTGTGTTGTGATGTGTAATGTCGTATAGTGTAGTGTAGTGTGGTGTGATGTTGTGGGGAGGTGGGGGTCGAGAGTGTGGAAAGCCTATGTGGGGTGTGGGTTCGGCTGGGGATTGGGGTAGAGTGTTGGTTGTGGGGAGAGTGAGAGGGGGAGAGAAGAGAGCAGAGGGGAGGGAAGAGAGGAGATGAGGGGGAGAGAGGAGGAGGAAGAGGGAGAGGAGGAGAAGGAGAAGGAGGGGGATGAGGGGAATGGTAGGGAGAGGAGGAGGAGGGGCAGAGAAGGGGAGTGAGGGAGCAGAGAGAAAGAGAGAAAGAGAAAGAGGGAAGAAGAAAGAAGAGGGAAGAAGGGGAAGAAGGGAAAGAAGGGAAGAAGAGGGAAAGAGAGTAGGGGTGAAAAGATGAAGGACTGATGAGAAGTAGAAGTAGATGGGGGGGGAGGTTAGATGAAAAGGAGGGAGAGTTGAGCCCAAATGGCGTAAAAGAGCGAAGAGAGAAGATTAATCCCTGTTCACGGCGCGAGCGGGAATCCGGATGGCCTCTGTGCAAGGACAATCCGAACACAGACAGGTGTTGCAAGGAGTGACCAGTGGAGCGGAAATGGCGAGACTTGTGTGTCATTGGAGAGGTAGGGTGGTGGGGTGGTAAGTGAGGGGAAAAGGGAGGCGGGAGACTGCAGGGCGGGTTCGGGGTGAGAGAGCAGATGCAAGGTCTACGGAACGTGCTCTGGCAAGGGCGGTGTGGATAGTGGTGAGGGTGTATCCACGTAGGATGAAGTGGCGAGTCATGAGTTGAGACTGAGTCTCAAAGTCATAGTCGTCACTACAGAGCCTACGTAGACGGAGGAATTGGGAATAGGGGATGAAAAGCTTGGTGCGTTTGGGATGGGAGGAAGAGAAGTTTAGGTATGAGTGTGAGTGTGTGTTTGTAGTGAATGCAGGCGGTAAGAGTGGAGTGATGGATGCTGACCGAAATGTCGAGGAAGGAGACAGAGGTGTTGGAGATAGTGCAGGTGAAGTGGAGGGCAGGATGGAAGGATTGAACGAAAGAGAGGAAGGAGTCTAGATGTTCAGGGGAGAGTGAGGTGGCACCGATAATGTCGTCAATGTAACGACCGTATAGTTCGGGAGTTACAGGCGGAGACGATGGGGCGGCCAGGGTTGTTGGGCTTGTGGATTTTGGGGAGGAAGTAAATGGTGGGGGTGCGTGGGGTTGGATTCGGTGTGGGGGAGTCTGGAGGACAAGATGAGGTCGTGGACAGTAGAAGATACCGTCCGATGGTAGCTAACGTGGGGTCAGAGGACAGAAGGGAGTAGAAGGAGGTGTCATTGAGTTGGCGGAGCGCCTCGGCCCTGTAGAGGTCCGCGCGCCACACCACAACAGCTTCACCCTTGTCAGCCGGTTTGATGACAATGTCAGCGCGCCGTCGGAGGGAACGAAGAGCTGAGAGCTCAGCCGGGGAGATGTTGAGGCGGCGGTGGCGCCTGGAGAAGTTAAACTGCTCCAACGTGCGCAGACAGGCACCCGCGAAAAGATCCACTGCTTGGAACTGGCCGGGGGCAAGCGTCCACAGGGATGGTCGGCAGCCCAGGTCAGTGAAGCAGTCCTCATCGTTGGATACGGGTGGTATGTCGCGGAAAAACGCACCCAACTGTAGACATCAGCACGCGTCTGGAATTCCTTACGGGATGGAGTGAGGGGGATGAAACGCAAATCCCTACTGAGGACGGAGCGTTCCGCCGCAGAGAGGGGAAGATCTGGGGGAATGGTAACAACAGACGGAAGTGGAGAAGGGGTGGATGGAATAGAAGTAGGAGGGGTGGATGGAATATGAGTAGGAAGGGTGGTAGGGCTGGTGGAGGTCTGAGGGGGGAGGTGTGGGGGTTGTTAGGAGGGACAGTGGGGTTAGGTGTGGATGGGTGGTGCCTATCAGGAGGGGAGAAGGGTAGTGGCGTCGAGTGTCATGGAATAGAGGAGTGATTGGAGTTTACGAAGTTTGGCATTGGAAAGAAATTGATGCAAGAGGTGATTTAAATGGATAATGAAGCGCAACGTGTTTCGAGCATGGAAGGGCAGCAGAGAGGAGAAAAATATGGAAAAAGCAGGAGGGAGAAGGCAGTCGATGGTATGTAATTTAGAGAGATTGGAGCGAATGGTGGCACGCATAAGGCGGTAAGATGTGGTGCAGAGTATGGGTAGGATGGATGAAGCAGAGTGGAGAGCAGGGTGGAAATGGAGGCGGAAACCTTTAGGGATGAGGCGGTGATGTAGGCAGCGGCTTAGAAAAGAGACGTGGCTAGAGAAGTGGGTTTTTTTTAAAAAAAGGAGCAGAGAGAGGTTAATGGACGGCTGAAAGCAGTTTGAAGGAATTAGGCGGAGGTAGTCTTTGAGTCGATGGTGGAGAGGTAGGATTTATAATCCGGCAAGGTGGAATAGCGAAAAAAAAGACAATCGTTCGAAAAGAAAGACAACCGTTCGAAAGAAATAAAAGCGAAGAAGATGGGGCAAATAGAAAAATGAAAGAAAAGAAAGGAAGCAGAGAGAGAGAGAGAGAGAGGAGGCAAAAATAAGCGGGTGCAAGCAGAGAAAACAGAGTATGGACATCTAGAGAAGGAAGAAATGACAGAAAGAAGGACAAAAAATACAGGAAGTGTGGAAAGTATGAAATGAATGTAAAAAATAATAAATAATATATGACAAAAATAAAACGAAAAAAATGAAAACGAAGGGGACAGTTTATACGAACAAGTTCAAGGGTAAAAGTGTAGACGTCGTGGTGTATTTCAAGGATTTTACATCAATAACAAAATCTCTTTCATCCGTGTAGGAGAGGTGCAGCCAGAGGGTAGGTGTCCTTAGAGGTAAAAAAAATCCAATGGAGAGGTAAGAGTTGGTAATGGTAGTGGTAGAATATAGGATAAAAGTGAGACTACGTGAGCGCGTGATATATAACGGGAAGGTTTACGAAAATAAACAAACGACGAAGGCAGGTGGAGTACAAACAAACAAATGTATAAGTATGTCGCTCAGGATGTATGTATTTATATGTGTATATATATAGGGTGCAATGGGTAAACTGACGCCTTTTATTAATTTTTATTTAGAGTAGGTGCATTGTTTGTTTTTCATTATGTCAACTATACAGTATAGTAGGCTCAGTTGGGCACCGTCCTTGAGAAAACCAGAACTATGACGTAACTCAGTCTGCCAGAAATTTGGAAACGTCATGCTGTTCCGCTTGACATTCGCACCGCAAGCTCCAATACGAAGATTTCAGAGTGCTTGGGTGTCAATTTGAGGACAGTGCAGTCTGAGGGCATGTACTGAGAGTGATACAAATCAAACAACCAATCAACGTCTTGGTGATTAGAGTGATCACTAGTGATGGCGATGTTATGCCTACATTCATATTCCCACACGGCGTCAGACTCAATACGAAGATCTACATCAAGTAGAGACCAACAGAACTCCTTGTAACACCAAGGATGATTTGAAGGCAAGGATTATAGCGTAAACAACTTAAACAAGGAGATCATCCAGAAGAGTTGCAGGAGATTCCGAAGTCACCTGGAGGTCATGGATGAAGCCAATGGCGATTTTATTGAATAAACCAGCTTTTCATTGAAATTCTCTTAAGAGCAAGAGAAAAGAT
Organism: Octopus sinensis; assembly: GCF_006345805.1. Taxonomy (NCBI): domain Eukaryota; kingdom Metazoa; phylum Mollusca; class Cephalopoda; order Octopoda; family Octopodidae; genus Octopus; species Octopus sinensis. The sequence continues at coordinate 31,781,858 of NC_043003.1, forward strand.
TATATGCCATGAAACTTTTGCGAAGCCCTATACAGGAAAATATATCCTTGCAGATATTTCGACAAATGCTCGTTCCTCGACGTCGCTTAATTACACCTTTACTACTTATGTTCTACAAATCGGCATGAGTATCACTATATGTGTAGTTCTTGCTCAAGATACAGGTTTGAGTTTCATTCAATTCAAAGTGCTAAAAAAAAAGATATTAGATGTCTCGGAGTTTAAGATCAATTAGTAAACTTAGAATCAATTAGTAAGTTTTCAATTAAGAAATACACACCATTAGATAAATTACTTAGTTAATAAAATAAAACCAAGGCAACACAAGTGTTTCTATCATCAGAGAACAAGCCGCAACCACATACGCACATACAAAACGATATGAACAAAGACACCTTCACAGGTATGCACATGGACATACACATTACGGATGCAGAAAAGTATTTTGCACTTATACACGTATTTATGCATTCACACCCGTACGTAAGCACTCACAGACAACCGCATACACAAACACTTAGGTATTTACAAACGCACATATGCACGTGCGTACGCGTGGAAATTAACAACTGTTGTGGTGTTTCAGAAAATAGACAAAACCAGAAGAAGTAATAAATTGAAAGTTAATGCTGCAAACCACGATATACAATGTTCTTAACATAACTAACTCACAAGTCATTAACAACTAATTTAAAAACATACTTAAGTAACACAAACACAAGACAAAAGTTTAGTAAGACCTCTAATGTTACTGACTGCAATAATGACTCCTAACTTTGGTGGAACGCAACAAATCTTAGTTGATTGGATTAAAGTTTCGAAGAAATTCAATTTGAACTGAAAATACTGAGTGACAAAATTAAAATTTGTAATAGTGAATACGGTTGTTCCTATCTGGTCACTCAACTTGCTAGAAATGGTCGCCAGTTGCCTCTCAGGTGTCTCACTACCGCAATAGAAACTTATGAAGGTATAGAATATTAAGGTAAAAAGTAGTTATGACCAATGACCACATCATCACCAACAGCCGTTCAAGAATTTGGATCTGGAGATCTTCATTTCCAGTGACTTGGAGGGCCACCTTCCAGTGGTGTCGGACGTCAACGAAGAGCCCTCGACTACAACAAGACAACCAAAGTTGTTTTTTCCAAGATGTGGGGTCTCCCGCCCCGAAGCCCTAGACCATCACCTAATCACCCTTACCCGTCTTGTTGGTTAACAACAACAACAACAATCATCACCAACAGCGCTAACAACAATAGGGACATCAACAAAAGCCTCACCTTCCCTCGATAAAGTTATTTAGATCGGCGACAACTCCAGCGTTATTCATAACAAAGTTATAATAATTTCAAATTTTGGCACGAGACCAGCAATTTTGGGGAAGGATATAGGTCGATATCATCGACCCCAGCACTCATCCCAGAAGGGGTGAATGGCAAAGTCAACTTTAGCGGAATTTAAAGTCAGAAAGTAAAGACGGACGAAATGCCGCAACATTTTTTCCCGTTGCGGTAATAATATGATATAATAAAATACAATATAATATCACGTGATCGACCAATCTGTCAGATGTTGTTATACATCACTGGTCACAATGCGCGTTGCTTCGTTTTATGTGTCGAATGAGACCACCCTGGTGGCTAAACGTGCAGGCCAACATTCCTCCTGATCAGAAGGCTACTCAATCGTAGCGATACACATTAATAGATGAGTTGACTGTTGCAATGTAAGATGATGTGTTTTGCTAAAGAAAACAACCAGTTGGAGAATCGAAATTACAATTCCGAAGTTGTGAGTGTAACGTGCCTAACCGCTAGGATACGTGGCATTACATGATAATGTATTATCGGGTCCTATAGTTAAAGTAATAAGTTGCTGACCGCCCGGCTTTCATTATAACACACCACACGGCACAAGTCCAGTTGGAAGAATAATGAAAATCGCGTAAACTCATGCGTCACCCCTATAATTTTCAGAAGGCTTTTCCTGAGTTCATACTCCCAGTAAGCATTTCTGCATCAATATATTCAATTTTACTAATTTCCAAGGGTGACAATTATCTTGGCGAAGGCATCAGTTGGAAAGAAACTCTTTGACTAACATTTACCATAAGATTTTAATTCCTATTGTTGAGTGTAGAGGAATCACAATATGATGTAATGTTGCCAAGAAAGTTCTATAAATGCCTTCTTTTCAGATTAGTCAGGTGTCATATTTGACTCGTCCATTTAATTCACCTATTTATTCAATCAATGCCTGTTTCATTCAACTCACATACGATTGTCAGCCTGTCTAACTTACATTTTACAGAAAATTGTTTCGATTAGAAAATGATACCGTCTCAGCCTCAACGCTAAAATGCTGCTGTATCTGATACCTAATGCACATATAATTTCTTGTTAATATAAATCAATGTTTAATATAAATATATTTGTTTTTTATTACCCACGAGGGGCTAAACATAGAGGGGGAGCAACAAAGACAGACACACGGATTAAGACGATTACATCGACTCCAGTGCGTAACTGGTACTTAATTTATCGACCCCGAAAGGATGAAAGGCAAAGTCGACCTCGGCGGATTTTGAACTCAGAACGTAACGGCAGACGAAATACGGCTACGCATTTCGCCCGGCGTGCTAACTGTTCTGCCAGCTCGCCGCCCTGTTTAATATAAATATATGTGATAGAAATATGTGTTCATTTTTAATGTTTAATCTCGACGTTTTCTTTTCTTAAGGTAATCTCGTTCTAAGGGTGTATATCCTTGTGGATAATTCAGTTAGGGACGCATATTCAACCGTTTTAAATAAGATAGGATGCATTGGATATGTGGTGCGCAATGCTTGCAACCTGAAAAGAGTTAAGTTTGGTGCTGCTATGTGCGAGGGATTTGATTAGTACGATCTACTCAATCTTGAAGGATAAAACTATATGAACAAGAACCTTTCTTCAAAGTGTTACATTAACGAGGTGTCTCTTTCCATAGTGTTTGCAACTTAATCGACTGGCTATGTTTTTATCTATTTGCAGTAAAATATCTTCGCAGAGTAAAACACTATCAGCAAGAGAATTACGATGCTTCAGTTAAATATTTCTTCAAACTAATCCAGATGTGAACCTATATAAACCATTCAAGAGTAGACGATTGCATTCATTCTGAAACACTGACCAAATGCGGAGGCTTCCACAGATCTCAACATCGACAAATAAAAGTAATTGACATCTGAACTAAAAAAATTAGATTCCGTTTTAACGTAAAATACTGACGAACAGTACCATAGAAACTAGAATACATCTAGGATAGCTATTGTCTACGATGGTAAGAGCCGCAGAACTATCGATTTATAGAATCCAGTATATAACTTATAAAATCTCGGTTTTTAAACTTATCGATGAATAAGCATGTCTGTGTATAATTCGCTATGTTTTACAGAAAGTGCGCACGCATAAGTTACACTTCTCAGAGCGCTATATGTTTTGTTGTTTTAATGTTCTAAGAGATGGTGGCGGTTGTTACTTTTCTTTAATGTTGATTTTCAATTTGAAAGTAATTTGGTCGAAAATAATTTTCTCAAAATAACTATTAAAGATACAATTGAATTTGTAAAACAAGACTGGGTTATAAAGAATATATTAAATCTAATTTCTCTTTTAAAACCGAAACGCACCAGGCTACATCTTATTAATCTCACCAGAGAAATAGGTTCATTGCATATAGTGTATGTCAAGGTAAATTTAATGTTGTGTTAGAATTATTTCAGCATTCTTATCTTGCTCAGTTTTATATTTAAACATTTTTCTTTATCATTTTACGTTCTTGCGTTTATATTCAAAGAAACAGTAATACTCCGTTTGTATACATTATAATTTTATAAGGTGGTAATTAAAAACAAATATATCTTTGTTCTTCTACATCCCTCTCGTTTTTCTTTCTATTTCACTTTCTTCACACCTCTATCTCACTGCTTCTCCAACTCACTCTCACTCTCTCTCTCTCTCCCTCTATTTCTGTCACATTATCGCTCAGTCGAGAAAACGTACGTATGTGTGCTTATGTCCCTCTAGATATTCTGGTATTTATTTACTATATTATATAGGATATAAATTAACTGTTCCCTTATAAATGATGATTAAATTCAGAAATAATGTATTTGTTGAATATATTTTAAGTGAATATTTAATACCCTTGTGTAATTATATTCTGAAGAACGCATATCACTCTATAAACGAAATAACGATAAATACACTCACACACACACACACAAACAAATGATGGTGTAATAAATAGCTAACCAGGTTTCAGCATAGAAAGACCAATAAAACTTTATATATATATATATATATATATATATATATATATATATATATATATATATATATATGTACATAAACACACACACGAACACACTCATATATATATATTTCTTTTGCTTCAGCTCAGAGCTGCGGCCATGCTGATGCATCAGTCTATTTGACTAGTTTTTTTTTTCTTCCCGTTAGACCATTGGTTGTGAGAAGTAAGTAGTAACAGTACTACAGAGTCAAATCTATTTGCCAACGTAAAGTGGCAGTCTTGATTAGGAAAACATCTTTTCAACCTGGCTAGTGACGCATAACGGCGTCTTTTGGATTACAGACGAGTGTATGTGGAAAATAATGGAGTAGCAATCTCGACATTTACATGGATTAAGATGTCGTAGATCCGACTGTAGATCTTCGTATAATTAAAATTATCTGTTTCATAAAGACACCCATTTAATTTTCAACATGACTGTCCTTAAGCAAACATGGAATATTCTCAACGAAAACTTCCATGTTCGCCCGGAAGCGCACGACCATCACATTGGGAGGTATATGTAATGTTTTAGAGGACAGCTGCCCAACGGATATGAATGTGCCCTCAAAAGATCAAGAAAGATGCAGAATATTTTTGGTTAATCAATGTGGAAATGACAGCTCTTGCAGCCTGACTATAAATGTCCTTTGTACCTCTCATCATAGAAGCATTAGTCTATGTACCACCAAATTTACACAATTTACACAAAAACCTCGAAGAAATATCAAAAGAAACTTTCGAGGATTCTTCCAATCCAATCTGATAACAGCACAATAAAGATTTGTAAGACACTCCATAGATTCTCCATCATAGATTCTTTGGCCGAACAGATGAACACACTTAGGTGTGTGCCTAAACAGCTCAATCAGCACATCAACTCAACCACGTATTTATAAACATCGGGAACTCTCTTAACTGAAAAAAAGTCACTTTGTTAGCGTCCGGCTTGAACTCTCAGGGATAAAACCCAAAGAAATATGCAAACATACGCGCATATATACGCGCATACGGTCGCAGATACACATGCACACGCACACACACACCCACACTCATATATATAAATACACGTATTCATGTATAAATTCTCTGTTACTAATATCTTCAAAAGGATCCGTTGTACTGATACAATGCTTGGACACATCAGCAGTGTTGAATCTTGAAGTCAGTGAGTGTTTCGTGTGTTACAACATACATCCAGGTAATCGGATCGGGATTGATAGATCCTAGCTCAGTGTCTGCAAGAATCTTTCTACTTACCCATTAACATTTTTCAGTCAAGACTTTATAGTTGTTTCTCAGTCCCCTTTGCACTGTTCTTCATGGCTTTTCTACTGCAAACCCCTTCAATGCCCTGAATGCATTGGTGCTTATGTGCCAAAAACGGATTTCAGGTCATCACCATCATTGAAAGAATTTGGCAAACTTCAAGATAAATGGTAATCTAATGGTGCACGGTCAGGGATATTTTTGTCGACTTAGCAAAGACATGTGTAGACTAGTGTTTACGATTTGCCAGTTTTAGCCGTTTTTCTTTGATTGCGTCATCCAGTTACATTAGTTGTTGGCAGTAAACATCGGAATTGATCTTGATTGTTTGGTTCTATGGAAGCAGCTCAAAATACACATAATCTTTTTAATCCCACCAAATTGACAGCATGACCTTTTTTGATGTAATTCAACTTTCGATGTGGTTTATGCTGCTTCATTACGCTTGGAGAACGATCGTTCCCGATTGATGTTATTGTAGACAATCCAATTTTCACCACCAGTGATTATTCGTCTCAAAACAAGATCGATTTCATTGCGTTTGAGATGCATGTCGCAAATATTGATTCCTTGTGTAAGGTAATCTGTTTCAATATATGTGGAACCCAAATATCGAGCTTCTTAACGGGTCCAAAACATTTTCAATTGTGTGTGATACATCTAACCTCTCAGCAATTTCTCGCACTGTTATATGATTAGGTCATCATCAGCTTCAGTAGGTCAACCAGAACGTTGGTCATCTTTGAGCGAATTATCTCCAAAATGGAATTTTTAAACCATTTCTGTTAAGCAATCAACACCATAAACTTTACATATCTCTTTGTGAGCCTCAGCAGCTTTCTTGCCTTTACAGAAATAAAAA
>NC_043003.1:31793326-31838326 GCF_006345805.1 Octopus sinensis
GTGTGTGTGTATATATATACATACACTAACAAATATAAATAAAGAAAACGTTGTAAAAAGAGGCAAATTCATATGATAACATTTTAGTGAGCAGGGTCGAAGAAGTTCTACAGATAAAAACTCAAACGAATTATATTTCATTTTATCTGTGATGTGTTTATATGATATTCAAAATAGACGGTTCATTATTGTAGTTTAAATTTAGGCTGGATTATTTCGCAAAAGATAATCGTGAATAATAAGTATTAAAATAGCTGTTTTATTGTTGTTGTTATTGATGTCGCTGTTCTTCTTGGTGTTGTTGTTGTTTTTCATTCCCAATTTTTATATGAACGTGTAGAGATCAATACTTTTCCTTTCTTCTTCACTGAATGTATTATATTCGAAATCTCAGAAATGATCGCTTCGAGTGTTTTATCAAGCGAATACCAAGCGAACACGTGTACATTTCTATGTATGTAAACATGTAAATATAATACATGCATATATACAAACACACTCATACACACGCGCACACACAGGCACACAGGCGCGAGCGAAACACAACATACACACACGTCTATATGTATGTGCAATGATTGAGTGTGGTTGTGTATGTATGTATGTTTCATGTTATTTCACTATTATAATTAGGTTTACACACACACACACACACACTTATATATATATATATATATATTATATTTATATTTATGCACACACACACACACACACCACACACACACACACACATATATATATATATATATATGTAGATATATAAATATAGATATATACATATATATGTATATGTATGTACACACATCTACACAGACCGTCATATATGCTATATATATATATATATATATATATATATATATATATACAATATTGTGCCTGTGTGTTCGTTTCTATCAATCAGTTTGATAACTAGCCACGAAGAACTGAAGCAGCAACACACGACAGGTTGCGGCAGTAGTGATTTAGCTTCTGCCCGACCTTAAGCAAAGAAATGTAAACTCCAAGTAACTTCAGGAACTGCTCCTCTACTAGATTTAGTTTTATAGTCAAACAATTCCCTGTCCTTCCTTAGTTTACTATTTATTACTATCTAATGTGTTATGAGAAATCCGGTTATCATTTCCAGTTCTACTTGACACAAAGTCGTTTTGTAATATAATTTTCCCATCTTTTCCTCTCATTCTGCCAACGGTTTATATATATATATATATATATATATATATATATATATAAGCGATGAAAGAGACACAGATAGATCACAGTTCAACATGGAATTTTAGTTAACGGACCTGTCACAATAGCATTCTCTGAAATATAGGATACCTTTGAAAATGTAAAAGTCGATGTATGATGAAAGCGGTGGCGGGGACCTTTTGATGTCAGATCTGCTTAATCAATGTTTTGCATAGAATTAAACAAATGCGATGCATAGTCTTAGTCTGTGCAGATGTCCAAACACTTTATATTTGTTAACAGCTGTTCTTCAATCAATTATCTCACAAAGCAACGCATGGTATGGGTCGAAAAAGCCAACGTTCCTCTATCAATTTGTCCCACGAATTCAATATGTATATATTCACTGTGAATAAATACTCGTTTGACTGTGTGGTAAAGAGTATTTCTTTGTAGCCACTTGATTTCAGGTTCAGTCTTACAGGGCGAGTCCTCGAGGAGACAGCTCAAGCTAAACTCCTGGGCCGACGAATCGACTAATACCTTGTGGGTAAATATGATGGATGTTGTCCTATAATTCCACACATCCTTGGCTTTGTTGTCTCATTTCATTTAACACACACACACACACGTATATATATGTATATGTATGCATGAATATATACATACATATATATATATGTATATATATATATGTATATATATATATATATATATATATATATTATATATATATATATATATATATATATATATATATATATATATATACACGTATGTATGTATGTACATATATCCACACACAGACTCAGAATTGAGATTATATATATCTCACTTGTGGTGAAATCTTACCTTAAATTGAAAATCTTACTGACATTGTTGTAATGTTAACTTTTCACATTTACAGATGACAACAAAATGTACGAGGAAGGGATAATTTATAATGCATTATCCAACCTTGTTTGATTCGTAACTATAACTCAAAGAAGTATAAGTAGATAGCATCAAATCATACTAAAGGGTCATCTCAACCTATTTATAGTATTTAATACGGATCAGGTTTTTATATTACAAATGATTTCGTCATTATAACTCACTGCGGTAAATGCATTAAGGGTCAGCTTAGCTACCATTGTTCTTCTTCTCTGAGCATGAAACAATGACAACACCGAACGCTATTATTTATTAGACTCCATCGCCCCAAGTATGGTCTTTACTTTTGTCTATTGGCATTGTGTCAATGAAACTATTATACAGAATATTGGGAAATCCAATGGTGCTCTGAAAATTGATTATTTAAATGTATTTTAGGCTGGCATTGTAACACTGCAGGCACTTGCTGTCATGCAATAAAATTAATCATTTGAAATAATGAGTGTAGTAGAGAAAGTTTCATATTCCACGATCGCCAAATCTCCGATGCGATTTCTCTTGATGATGATGACAATACTGTTCTTGATAAATAACGATGTCACAATTCTGTTCTTAATTTCTCCATCGGAATGTTTTAGTTTTTATACCTAAGTAAAAAAAAACAGTGGGAGCTAAATAGACTCTTCGGTTTCAAGTAACTGTTTACTCATAACTATTTCATTTATGATGGGTAATCCTTAAAACGCACGAGAAATTGATCAATATTTATTATTCTTCTACTGACTCGAGGTTCTTGCATCTTGTTAAAGAAACAACGGCCACGAATTGAGAGTGAGTTATTGTAACGTACTCCCTCTCTAAGAATGTATAGGCCGTATTACTAATATACTATCAACCTCTCAGTACTCCGGAATTCCCTCTCTGATGGTCTCTGTCTATATCTATGGGCTGGCAACTACTCAAGAAAAACATCAACCTCTCAAGCTTTACTGTTCTTGGACGGCCCACAATGTCACATACATATTGTTCACTTGAGCATAAGCTTGTCATAAATAGATGTTTAATACAGCTTTTACACCAGGTTTAATTGTGTAGTTATAGATGGTCTAATACTGAAATTACATCAAGCTTAATATTGTAGCTACCTCAGGTTTCAAGTTGTAGTTGAATGATCTTTCATAATGTTGTTAGGCCACATTCTATATTGTAGGTAGATTATCTTTAATTATGTATTTAAAATAGATATAGCAGGTTTAATATGATGTTAAATCAGAATTGCTATTCCGCGGTTCTATACTCTAGGTTATGTGCAATCGCTTCAATCTTGTCTCCTGCCATGAATTAATAATACCAATTTATGACAGCTCAAGCCCACGCAATACTTTGAACTCGCAAAAGCGGAGAAGATAAAGATGTGTAGTTAAGACGTTCGTTGTACAATAAGGTCGTCTGCATCGATCCTATTTTACAAAAGCTTGACAAAATATTTTATAACCTCGAGTTCACCGATATCGCCAATATCTTTAGTCAAATGCATGATATAGAACTGAAATTAAACACTTACTAGAATGATGACTAGAAAGACGAATTCTTCCTCGTGTTTTTTAATGAAGTTTAAATCTACTGTGATTAAGTTATTAAGCGTTGTGTATATATCTTAAAATCTGTCACCATATTTGAACAACTTTTCTGTAACTAGTCGGTTAAAATCCTCGCATTAGATTCTGCCACAGCTTTCGTTATTTGTGATGCTACATTGATGCATATCTGGATATTGATGTGCATATGAAGATATATATATTTACTTTTGATATCAGCGATAGTGAAAACTTGCTCAACAGCAAGTAAATTTTAGAAGAAAAATATCATAAAATAACGTATTTCAGTAAGCTTGCTCATTATTGACAGATATTATCAGTGAGAGAATTGCATTGTCATTTAGAGAAATTAAAAACATCTCAACATAAATCTTTGTGGATTATCTCACAATTGCAATTCTTCACATAGTAAATCATCCCACGCGATTTCTTTTACGTTACAAGTATCATTAACTAATTGTTCTCATATATTCTTGACACCTGTCCACCTATTCATGTTTTCACATTATCAACTTCGCTTTCAAATTTATTTTAGTTTCCTAATGTTTTTCCCTTTATCCCTTCGTGGTTGAGAGAATTAGCTGAAGATTACATTTAGAACTTCAAATTAAATAATTTATACTGACATTAACAATACTTAAAGTGTTAGTATAATCCGGAAAAATTAACTAATGCATTAATTTGTTGAAAGCTAATCTTTTCCAGCAGGAACGAACGACAAACTGTCATGGAAAGTTAAATAGCAACGTTAAGTTTATATTATCAATGTATGTTATTTTCTTATACTTTGGACTTGTTACAAATGCTTATCTAGCTAGTAAGCAACCTATTTATTTGACTATAGCCTGTCTGTTTGTGAATATCACTTATTAATAATTAGTCTTCTTCGGAAAGTCCGCTGAATGGTATTACAGCTTAATGTTGAGAGTAACTATCAATTTTTCCAAATAAAAATAACAAAAAAACCCCAGTTTACTAGACTTTGAGCGTATGTAGTGGATAAACGCAGATACGCAGATACGCGCACACCCACACACAAATATATATAGATATGGATTTCCATACATACATATATGAATGCATAAGTATGTGCATATTATATATATTATAAATGCAGGTGCCGAATGTGAGGAGAATCTAGGGAAAACATGTCACATACTGTAATCATAAAGGTAGCATTGTTAGGATGAAAACAGAGAGATGTACGTGAGGGATGCTAAATGGACTTAACTGGCGGGTCATAGTCTGAATGAAACGGTGCTTTAGCGTGAGAGGTCCAACATAAGTCCTTTCCTACATACATCTGTGTAAGTGTTTGTTTGTGTGTGTGTGTGTGTGAGTACTATGAGGTCCGACTGAAAGTTTGACACGCTAACTATGAACGATGAAGCTAATATTGTGACATTTTACAGGTATTAATTTCAGCTCTCCTTCCTTTCCGGTAAATTGATATTTGACTGTTCAAAAAAGAGTGCAAAAATAATCAGTAGCGATTTCTCATGGAAGTCGAAAAAAATTAGCTTTGTGGTGATATCAGGTACCTACAGGAGAGGGATTTAGCTCCCATCGACATTTATGGTGACATTATTTGTTTCTTTATTACCCACAAGGAGCTAAACATAGAGGGGACTAACAAGGACAGACAAACGGATTAAGTCGATTACATCGACCCCAGTGCGTAACTGGTACTTAATTTATCAACCCCGAAGGGATGATATGCAAAGTCGACCTCGGCGGAATTTGAACTCAGAACGTAACGGCTGACGAAATACGGCTACGCATTTCGCCCGGTGTGCTAACGTTTCTGCCAGCTCAAAGGATGACACTTCAGCTTTATCAAAAAGTGGAGAAGAGGAGCAAGTCTTTATGATGACGCAAGGTCTGGATATCCTGCAACTGTCATCACCGAGAAAAACCATGATCTTGTTAACCACATGCTGCTAAATGACAGGTGATTCAAACCCATAAGACTAAATGCCCTGGAAAAAATACGAAACAAGTCTTATTCCACTAAGGTAAGGTTCCAGCACACAAGTTCTTGGTTCCAATGGTTGCTATGCGCAACATTGTGTTTGTACTAGTTGAATAGCCTCCCTACTCTCCGGATTTGACCCCATCTGAATATCATCAGTTCCCCTAATGTCAAAAAGCACTTGACTCGGAAGCAGTATCGCAGTGATGATGATGTTATATCTGCTGGTGATGACCTTTCTATGAACGGAATGAAAGCTTCTTCACAAACGAGATCAATGCATCGCAACGACTATGGAAGAAGTGTGTGGTCCGAAATGGGGAATGTATTGAAAAATAAATGTCATTTGGTCACATTCCATGAGGGTATAACTATGGAGTAAGCTGTCTTTGAGAATGACGTTATGAAATTCACTAAACGTTGATAAACAAAGTAGATCGGGTAATACTGGAGAAAGTCATATCCGTGTTACTTTACATCTGAACGGCAGTGTATTTGGGCCTGATAATAAATAAATCAATATTCGACGAAGGAAGTAGTTATGTCTTTAAAAGCATCTCATGTATTTTTCAATTCATTGAATCTAAAATGGTTATCATTAGCAGCTGTTAGTGACAGATTTTTATTCATTATTTAATAATGAATTCAGTATTCTGTGGTATCTTATACACACACTCATAAAAAATAATTTGTGCGCATGTGTGAGTGTATGTGTGTGTACAAAGCCAAAGTATTTTGGTCATAGAGATTTGAATCTTTTTTCATCCGTACCTGATAAGATCTTTGGTTGTTGGCATCAACGAAATTTTAAAGTTGCGCAATAGACACGCACACACACGTACACACACAGAGACACACATACACACACGCATATACTTTTTGTATTTTATTTCGATGTGCTTCGCAGTATTATTATTTTCAATAGCCATTCTCTTAGCTTCTGGTGAAGGAGAATGTTTGATATTGCTGTCCTGTTTACTGCTACTTGCCCTGATGTAGGTTCCTCTTGGACTTTGAGCAGTAGATCACATTCTTTCTGCAAAATATCTACAAGTACTGCATGTAGATCTCACAGAAGTTTAGCAAAGATATGAAATAGTTGTAGACTCTGAAACCCGATCTATTTCAATACTTCGTCCTCACTTTAGGCTGGATGGACGAGACCTTTGTAACAGTTCAGTGAGGTCCAGTTCAGGGGCTGGTACATTTTCTGATGCAAAAGTTTGGCGCCAACCCTTCTAAGATCTTGCATATATATGTCACTACATATCTAGCCCATCTTCTCTCCAGAGAGTAGAGTCTTAAGTTTTACAGTTTTTCTCAGAAGCTCAGCTGTTCCTGTGTTGCAATCTTCCAGCTGTAGTACGGCTGAACTGACTTAAGTTCTGTTATTAATTTATCACTATAAGATTACTACAGTTAAATGCAGTCTAGACAGCTGAGGATAAATGGCATCCAAGGAAGCAGCATAATATCCCTGCCCTTTTGCTCAGCACATTGCCATTATCTTGGTAATCTGTACATGAAACAAGGTGTCATTACTTATATTAATATCGAGATCATAAACTATACTTGTTGGAGATTTCCACTCATTTTGTTCCAAATATATCTATTGCAGCAAGTTAGCGTAAGCTTGTTGACAGCAGAGGGCTTCGATTTCTCTGCATTAAATTGCATCTTGTTTTCTTCTTCTCATTTGTATATATAGCACCTAGGTATTGCTGTAGAATATTAGCACCGAAGGGTACATTGGCCGACTGTACTGCTTTTGTATCGTCGGCATAGTATGTAAGTGTGACTGTCTTATAATTATTTGCATGTCCAAAAAAGCTACCATAAAGAGCAACGAAGCCAAGATATCACTGTCTCCTTGCAGAGAGCCTTAATGGCTGCCATAACCTCTGTCTTTGAAGAAGTTTTTTAAAACTACTCCGCCAGCTTTCCTACTAAACCGAGGTCCCGTAGCTTGAGACATATTTTCCCCTGCTCAACCTTATCAAAGGCGTTTGCAAATGTTTCGCATTTCTACGTTTGAGCGATTCATTAGTTGTAGAAAAATTCAGTCACAATGCTGCAGAAGTCATGTAAGGCAGGGTGTCATGGAGCAAGTTATCATGATTAGCTCCCTCTTGACTATATGTTCCATGACATGGCTTACATGGTAGTTTAGAGAAACATGTCAATAATTTTTAGCATCCGGTAGGCTCCCTACTTTATTTATGTACACACACACACACACACACACACCCACGCACACACACACACACACACACATACACACACACACACACATACACACACACACACACACAACACACACATGTTGATTTAATATAATCTGTGTAATAACCTCTTAACGTGCATTTGAAACCTTCTATACTATTATTGGCTACGATGTGCCATTATTCAGCAGGGTACGATGTTAGTTTATGCAGAATTTACATTAAAACAAAGAATATGGGATTCCCATTGGTGTGCGGGACACTCACCAGTTAAAGCCCTACTGCACAGCTGCTGCTGAATATATGTAATTATTTACATAATAATTCATAAAATAGCAGGGTATAGAAACTCAGCAATTTTCAGCCGTGATGATTGGACAAAAGCAATCGTTGCGATTTGTATAAAAATTAAAGACTGTTAGTTCAACCTTCTTGTTTTATAAGTTTTATATATATATATTTAAAAATGTGTAGAGGTAACACACGAGTAAGTAGATATTTATGAAAAATTAGAACGAAAATGCTACTTTCTTAAAACTTTCTTCAAAGAAATTTTCCTTTAAATAAATACATTAAAAGATGAATGTTTTGGTTTTGTTTTAGATGATTCGGTTTTTGAAAAGCCATATCAAAAATATGTACTAAAATGGAATATGCAAAGAGAAAAAAGAGCTATTAATAAAATTAACATTCGTAGTCTACATACATTTTTTCGGCAAGAAACGTGGTGATTTGCGTTAATTCTCGTGGCAGGACAAGTGGATCTGTCTGTGACTGCAAATTACTACTGATTTGGTAAAATAAATATTGTGATGACCTTTTTTTCTATAGGAGTGGCTGCAGTAGTCGAATAACTAGCAGCAATAATGATAATAGTATTCGTTGTGGTGAAGTTGTTCCCACTGGGCTTTTAATAGAAATTGGGTTCTTCCACCTTTGTCTTTATTTCTTATGAATAACTTCCATATGTACATGGCTGAGAGATATTTTCCTGCATTCCTGAACCCTAATTTGAGATTTGTTCACCGCCATCCTCTGACGTAGACTGTTGTTTTGTGTGTCCAATATATTGCCGTTTGCATCCCGAGCATGTAATTAAGCCAATCAAGTTCTCCGATGCACATGTAAAATTAGTTTTCATAGTGAAATTATGGCCCTATTCTAAACGGTATTCTGATGATTCTATTATGTTGATACAGATCCCACAGTTGGGTCTCACCCATTATTTTACTGTCGGCTTAGTGGTTATTGTTGAGTGTAGTTTGGCTTGGGTTCAAATCTTTTTCATTGATTTTGATTGTGTCTTACTTTTGATGATTGTTTGTGTTTTGAGGATGATTTGATTCATCTTTGAGTCTCACATGAGTAGAGTTGTGCTGTGGAGTATAGTGTTGGAGGCCTCACTGCTATGTGGGTTGTGTGTGTGAATGTAAGGCAGGGTTTTCAATTTTTCTTTCTTCTTTCGTATTATATATATATATATATATATATATATATATATATATATATATATATATATATATATATAATATATGATATACGTTATATGATGTATAAAGACATGTAATATTCAAATATATATCTGTAAATATAAAACCATCCGAATTTCTGAGTACCGAATTTCTTCTAATACAAAATACCTGTACATCATCTCCAAACTTTCTAATATATATGTATATATGTATACACACACACACACACACACACACACACACACACACACACACACATATATATATATATATATATATATATATATATATATATATATATATATATATATATACATACAGACACATACGCGCGATGTGGTACACCAAAGAAACTGTAATTTTGCAATATTATTTTATTCACATAATTTTAATATGATTATACTTTATCGTCTTCGGAGTAGTCATCATTTGAATAAATGGCTTGTTCGAAGGAATCCTGGTAGTCTAGTGTAGTGGTGACTTTTAATATCATTATTTCTTCACCTCTTTCACATCTTTAAAACGTTTTCCTTTAACGACTTTTTTCATTCGGAGGAACAAAATACGTTGCAGAGAGCAAGATGGGGGTGAATAAGGAGGGTGAGTAAACGGGTTTGTGCCATTGTAGCAATAACCATTTTAGCCATTTTGAAACGTGGCGCGAATTGGCAATATGACGTAATGTCTTTGCTGAAGAACTATCATTTTCGTTTTTTTCCCATTGGTTAATATAACTGCTCATATAAAGATTCCAGAAGTTTCGAAAAGAATGTTTGTCCTGAATTTCGATTCTTTTTGGTCAGGTTGAGCAGTTATAAAAACCCTAGATTTGGGGAGAGACTTTAGTGTTCGTTGGTGTCACATAACTCCACGTCACTCACTCTTTTGGAGGCATCGGTAAAATTTATGCCATGTCCGAGTTAATCACAAATCTATTTTGATTTGTTGGTTAACGTATTAGATAGAAAGAAGAAATTAGCTAAGGAAATTATAGTCGTTTTTTCTCCACAACGAAGTTATCTTTCTTACTGTAAAAAAATATAAAATGTTATATTTCTATAATAAAAAATAATTAAAAAGAAAATGTTTCTCTTCACGTTTGTTTTTCAACTGAGCATAGATAAATATGCATTTCTGTAATCTTTGATTTATGTTTCTTATAGCGGTTTAAAGGACACGATTAAAATATTCAACATACATGGTCGTTGATGTAGCGTTCCATGCGTATATGTCTCTATGACGTTATAACTGCAGTGAGGGTTTTATATATAATGATAACACTTCAGTATAAGTGACGTTGAATCGTTATATTTTCCCTTACTCAGAGAAAAGCCTAAATAAATAATATAACCTAAGAGAAAGCTTAAGGTAGAATAACCGAAAAGTGGTGACCCCGACTAAAACAGCCATAGGAAAACCCGACGTGATAGCCTATAGGAAAACCTATAGAAATAAATTTTTTAAATAAAAAAAAAATTATAAACACCGACAAACTGGTGGAAAAATTAATAATCTAATAAACATAAATTACAGAATTATTGCATAAATACTTTATTAACAAATAGTTAGAAGTAAGTTGAAACAAGAACGCTGAAGAAGAAACTTTAGAAAGAAAATTTTAGCTGCACTTTCTAGCAATATGAAAATTATATTTTGAGCTGTTAAAAGCTTAATAACATAACGAAAAAAAAAATGTTTCCTTTGAGAAAATATTCATACATATAATGGAGCAGAATTTAAAATAATTTGAGATGTCATATTTCGATAGAAATTACACACAAGCTTCTGTTAATGTATTGCCTAGTCACCCGTGGACTGGAGACACCGTAATTTAGTTGGCACAACTGGAGGCAAGCTTTAAAGCTAACAAATTTACAAGTGAAGAACAGAAATACAATATAATGCTCAGCAATTTACCTCCACCTCTAAGTAATGAAATTAGAGATTTGCTACTAAACCCTATAGAACCAGTTTCTTATTGTTCCATTAAAGAAGAAATATTGAAACGAGCATCAAATTCGAAACAAAAAGAATTTGCGAAGTTATTCAACAATGAAGAGTTGGGTAATAAAAAAACCCACACAACTTCTGCGAAGGATGAATGAACTTCTGAGAAATCAGCAGATAGAATAATCTTATCTCAAAGAAGTGTTTTTCAGTAAATTGCCATATAAAACTCAAACTTTGCTTTCGGCCGTTAAAAGCCAAAACTCCATTGGCAGATTTAGCAGACGGTATTCTGGAATTATCGTCCAAAGAGACTGTAAGTGCAATTCCATCTATTTCGAATGAAATACAGGAATTAAAAAATTGTTATGAAAAACAATTTGAATTATTAACAAAAAAAATAGAGAGTTTGCAACACGAAAGAAATAGCCGCTCAGCTCAATGAAAGAATACAAGATGGCGCAGGAGATTAAGGAGCCCTAGTTTAAAAAGAAACGCCATATGTTGGTACCATACAAAATTTGGAAACAAATCATTCAAATGTATTAAACCTTGTGCATTTGATTTCCTAAACAAAAAAAAAGGAAAATTCGGGAAACTTCTGAACCACAGATTGGATGCGACGAAATCTGTGGATAACATCATAAAAAGTCGCGTATTTTTCGTCTATGACTTAAACTCAAAAGAAAGGTTTTTAGTTGATACAGGAGCAGCTTGTTCAATTTGGTCTGTAAAGCTTTTAAAACAAAAAACCAAACCTGTATATTTGACTCTTCAAGCAGTTAATCAATCTGAAATCCAAACATTTGAAGAGATTGGCTTAACTCTAGATATAAATTTAAGAAGAGAATATAAATGGATCTTCATAGTAGCAGATTTACCATATCCAATATTAGGAGGGGATTGTTTGGCACACTACCATTTAATGGTAGATGTTAAAAAACAAAAATTGATAGACACAGAAACTTCATTAAAAATTCAAGGAATGAGATGCAGAAAAAGCACAGTTAGTCCATTGTATTTCATAGCGTCCTCGGAAAATAGATATCACAGGATTTTGAAGAATTATCCGAATATCACGAAACAATTAGCTCTAAATACCAAGTGTGTGCATTCGGTAGAACATCACATCGTCACACAAGGACCACCAAGTTTTTCTAAGCCGAGAAGATTATCTCCTGAAAACTTGAAGGCAGAATTTCGGCATATGATGGATCTAGGTATAATCCGTCCTTCCAGTAGTAGCTGGTCAACACCATTAGTTATGGTAAAGAAAAATCTTATAGACTGGCGACCTTGTGGAGACTTCAGGCAACTTAATGCAAAAACAAAAGCAGACAAATATCCGATACCCCACATTATGGACTTTGCAACATCTTTGAGTGGTTGTACTATTTTTTCAAAAATTGATTTAGTCAGAGCATACAATCAAATTCCTGTTGCAGAAAATGATATACCGACGACAACGATTACCACTCCATTTGGTTTATTTGAATTTCTTCGCATGCCTTTCGGATTGAGGAACGCAGCAAACACTTTCCAAAGATTTATGGACGAAGTAACAAGAAATTTACCTTACGTATTTGCTTATATAGATGATATTCTCATTGCTAGTCCATCAGAAGAAGCAAATGAAGAACATTTAAAGAAATTTTCGAAAGATTGACGAATTTTGGCATTGTGATAAATCCATCAAAGTGTGTTTTTGGTGAACCCACTATATCTTTTCTGGATCATCTTATAGATAAAGATGAAATTCGACCATTACCAGAAAAATTGAAGCAATAAAAAACTTTCCTGTACCGAAGACTTTAAAGAAACTCAGAGAATTTTTAGGGATAGTTAATTTTTACAGAAAGTTTATTCCTAAAGTCACTGAAACCCTATATCCCTTAACTGAGCTATTAAAAAATAGAAAGAAAAAAAATGAAGCCATAACTTTAAAAGAAACAGAATTACAAGCTTTTAGAAAAATTAAAGAGAAACTGTGTAAACCAACACTTTTAAACCATCAGGTTCCTGAAGCAAAATTATCATTGATAGTTGATGTTTCCGATGTTTGAATCGGTGGCGTTCTACAGCAATTTCATTGTAATTCCTGGCAACCATTAGCATTTTTTTCAAAAAAATTCAAAGCACCAGAAACTAAATACAGTGTGTACGGCAGAGAATTGTTGGCAGCTTATTTGTCAATTAAACACTTCAGACATCTTCTTGAAGGTAGGTCATTTACTTTATTCACTGACCATAAACCATTAACATATGCGTTAAAAAGTTCTTCGGAGAAGTATTCTCCTAGAGAAATTAGACACCTTGATTTTATTTCACAATTTACTGCGGATATACGTTATATCAAGGGTGTTGAAAATTCAGCAGCAGATGCACTTTCTAGAATGAATGTAGATGCATTAAACTCATTAAACACTATAAATTTGAAACAAATGTCTAAGGATCAAATTGCAGATAAAGAACTTTCTTTATATAAAAATTCCAATTCAACTTCTTTAAAATTTAAAATGTTGCTGATCCATTCGTGTAATTCACATATTTGGTGTGATATTTCTACAGGTTTTTCGAGACCATTTGAGCCTGAAAAGCATAGAAAAAAAGTTTTTTCTAGCTTACATAATTTATCTCATCCAGGTATAAAAGCTTCATTGAAGTTGATATCAAGTCGTTTTGTTTGGCTTGGTATGAATAAAGATATTCGTTCTTGGGTAACGTCATGTATGAAATGTCAAAAATCAAAAGTACAGCGTCATATCAAAGCACCATTAGGCACATTTGCAAATCCAGATGCGAGATTCCAACATATCCACATCGATATAGTTGGACCATTAACTCCATGTGAGGATAATATGTATTTGTTGACGTGTATCGATCGCTTTTCGAGATGGCCGGAGGCTTATCCGATAAAAGACGTATCTGCAGTAACTATAGCCAAAACCTTATTTACCAATTGGATGTCTAGATTTGGCATAGCAAACACAGTGACAACAGATCGTGATAGACAATTTGAGTCTAGCCTGTTCGCAGAATTCAATAAATTTTTGGGGATTAATAGAATTCGTACAACTTCATACCACCCACAATCTAACGGAATGATAGAAAGGTTCCATAGGCAGTTGAAATCTTCATTAAGAACTTATGATACTAACAGTTGGTTAGAAGCCTTACCAGTCGTATTATTAGGAATTAGAACTGCTGTTAAAGAAAATATACAATATTCTACTGCTGAACTTTTGTACGGAACAACATTAACTCTACCTGGTCAAATATTCGAAGAAACCAATTCTTTTAATGGAGATGATAATGATTATGTAACTCGTCTTAAGAGATTTCTTACTGATATTCCTTCTTTTACAAGAAAATTGCAAAATGTTAAAAGCTTTGTTCCTTCTGATATAAATTCTTGGACACATGTATTTGTACGTAACGATGCTGCTCATAATTCACTGAAATATAAATACACCGGACCTTTTAAAGTCTTGTCAGTTAGAGACAAAACTATGACTTTGGAGATAAATGGTAAAAAAGAAATTGTCAGTGTCGACAGAGTAATAAAAGCTTATTTCGACCAACATTCATGTCATGAAAAAGAAGATATGAGCAATACATATCAACATAACTTGAAACAAAATGATATTCAAAGAAACAAATCCAATGTTAATGGAAAAACAAAGTCAATTTTGAAATTACCTACATATGTGAAAAAGACTAGAAGTGGCAGAATGGTACATTTTCCAAAAAAACTTTCTCAGTTTGTTTGAAGATTTTCAAAAAGTTTTGTTTATATTCCTGGATTATATATATAAAAAAATTTCCAGTGAAATGAAATGAACTGTATATGAACATTATAATTGTAAGCCGTATTGGAAAGGCTAATTTCATATGTTTAACATGTAAATTATAAGTGCATTTGTATATATTGATATGTTGTAACCATTAATTCAAATGTATAAAAAAAAAATATGTATTACGAATTTCCTTTCACAAAATTTTAACAATTTTTCTGGCGAGAGGCTGATGTAGAAATAACCATTTTAGCCATTTTGAAATGTGGCGCGAATTGGCAATATGACGTAATGTCTTTACCGAAGAATTATCATTTTAGTTTTTTTCCCATTGGTTAATATAACTGCTCATATAAAGATTCTAGAAGTTTCGAAAAGAATGTTTGTCCTGAATTTCGCTTCTTTTTGGTCAGGTTGAGCAGTTTATAAAAACCCTGGATTTGGGGAGAGACTTTAGTGTTCGTTGGTGTCACATAACTCCACGTCACTCACTCTTTTGGAGGCATCGGTAAAATTTATGCCATGTCCGAGTTAATCACAAATCTATTTTGATTTGTTGGTTAACGTATTAGAATAGAAAGAAGAAATTAGCTAAGGAAATTATAGTCGTTTTTCTCCACGACGAAGTTATCTTTCTTACTGTATAAAAATATAAAATGTTATATTTCTATAATAAAAAATAATTAAAAAGAATATATTTCTCTTCACGTTTGTTTTTCAACTGAGCATAGATAAATATGCATTTCTGTAATCTTTGAATTATGTTTCTTATAGCGGTTTAAAGGACACGATTAAAATATTCAACATACATGGTCGTTGATGTAGCGTTCCATGCGTATATGTCTCTATGGCGTTATAACTGTAGTTAGGGTTTTAGATATAATGATAATACTTTAGTATAAGTGACGTTGAATCATTATATTCTCCCTTAGTCAGAGAAAAGCCCAAATAAATAATATAACCTAAGAGAAAGCTTAAGGTAGAATAACCGAAAACCGCAGTAGGAAACCATTTTTTTTCAAGGATTATCTCACACTCAAATTGGTGTGTGCAGCTGCATTTCCGCGTGGAAAAAAAACACTCTCCTCTTTGGCAATGGTCGAGACATTTTCGTTTCACTGCTTCTCGTAAACGCTTCAGAACTGCAAAGTATAATGTCTAGTTAACAGTTGAACGAGGAGGAACAAATTCTGTGTAGACAATTCCTTTCGCATAGATGAAACAAATCAACATTATGTTGACATTAGACTTCGCTCGACGAACTTTTGGGCGGGATGTGGCATTGTAATATTGAATGCTTCCATTGACTTGATTGCTGTTTCTTTCCGGGTCGTCACCCTAGCCCAAGCTCTCCCTGAACGAAGTCGTTATTGGAGCGACCTAAAGCGTGAAAACCACTCGTAAATTGTATTTTGCTCATGGAAGCGTCTTTATAAGTAGTGTGAAGTATGACAACTGTTTAGACCGACGTGTTCCCAAACAGAAAGCAGAATTTCACGGAAGCACACTGTCCCTTTCATCCATTTCAATATATATACTGATATATTGTAGGAAGCTACAAAACCGAGGTATCTATCTTGCATTTCGATTACATATATATATAGTATATCATCTAAGTGATATTAGCCAATTGTAAACTTCCATATATCGTAAATTTCTTAAGGAAGGAAACCGTTTTGCGGTAGCTCTGTCAAAATTTCCTCTTTGATCTTTTTGTCATAGTTGTTTTCTGCCTGGGTATACCGTGTAATATGCGCAGTAGTTAGTCACTTTTTATTTTCATTTTATTTTTATTTTCAATTTATTTTCGTTTCTTCTCGGTTTTCTTGTTTCTTCATTCATTATATTTTCTTCCTTTTTAAACTAATTTATTTCAATACTTTTTGTTTCATCTGCATCATATAGAAACTCTTAAAATCGTTTTGTGGCTCTCTTACACACCTTGAATCTATGTTTTATGCATGTGATCAGATAACCGCATTCGAAAAAATCAGTGTTGTTGACCTTGATATATTTGTGAAACGTTCTTAATTAACTTTAGCTGTTTTCTATTAAGATGTTTCATCTTGAAGTTTGTCTTTTGTGGTCTCCTATTATCTTCTTTACAATTTTTCGGTAATCTTAACAACTGAGAGTAGCCTAGGTGTTTCCAATATAGTTAAGTTTTCTCTATATTAAAGACGTTTCTTACTGGTAATAGAGATAATTGATGTATTGAGGGTTGGTTGTTGATACTGGCTTAAAGTATACTGGATAGAGCTTAATGTATGCTATAAATTGAACAGAACATGACCTCCAGTCATCTGAACTTCCAATGTCAGTGACTGTTTTAATGAAAATATTATATCAATATATTAACATTACAATGCAATAATAGAACGTTATTTCTTTCTCTTGTTTGAGGACTACAGAGTTTAGCAAACTCGTTCGATTATTCATACTCCTCACCTGTACGTCGAATTTTCTACTTTTCGAAGGTAGATATACAGTTATGCCGACCTGTTCTTGACAGAAATTGCAACATTAGATTTACCGATAGTATTAGAAACGACCTTCATCACGTCTTTTAACTATTTTCAAAAAAGTCAACATTAAATTGACATTCTTCACAGTAAACTGTAATTGCTTTCTGTAAGTCAAGTAAACGGGTATGGCGCAAACAGAGAAAATAAAACCACTTTATGAACGTTATAACCTTTAGGATATATGCTCTTGCTTGTTATAATGTATCTAACCCTTTCGTTTTTCGGACGATATACAATGCCCGCTTCACTTACTGCAATGGATGTTTAAAATGGAATGCTTTCAAAGGAAAAAACAAGCACTTACATTAAAACCGCCAATAGTACAAAGGGAATATTAACTAGTGTTATGCACCCTATAATTCGAAATAGCTACGCCGGTTACAAAATATTTTCATTAACCTGATGGCATCTCTAATCCTATTTGAAGAACTGTAAAAATCCCCGTCCCAAACTTGACTTATCTGCTTGTCAAAATACGAGTCATCTATCATCTTTCCGAAGACTTTCATTGTACTCGGAGCTACATTGTGCACTTACGAATCTAATATGCTTCAGTAAATAGGGTTTAACAAAGGAACACGGCGTGTACCACAAACATGTACGTGGGCCTCAGATTTAATACTTTCAGGATCAGATATAATAATCTATTTTTTAATATTTGCTTTTATTACGGTAACATCATCATGTATTACCTTATTTTCAATGTAGTATTGTAATCATTATATCCAATTCGTCTTATCAGTGCATTCGACATTTTCACCAACTATCTCCTCAAAACATTTGTTTCTTCAATTTTCAGTTTTATGCTATCATTTGCTCTCTTCGATTTGAGTGAAATAGACGATTTTGCTTTTTCGTCTCATTGTATTTTCTGGTTTTCTGCTGCTTTTGATTTTAATCGCTGCTTTATGTCGCAATTCACGGCCTCAATTTCCCAGAAATTTACTGTTCTGTGTTTTCTTCTAGTTTACCTAAAGAGTAAAGATCATTCCTCATGAAATACATAAATAGTTTATACTACAAGGCTCAAAAGTTTTGGGGACTGGACTAAGTCGATTATTAATGGACACCAAAGTTGATGTGCTACTTATTGCATTGGCACTGAAAAGATGAAACACAAGCTTTTACTAGGAAGATTTTGAACTCACAATATTATGACGGATGAAATGCTGCTTAGCAATTCTATTGCGCGATAACGACTCTGGCAGCTCTCTGCCACGTATACACACATACATACATGCATGCATGCATAAATACATACATACATACATACACACACATATATATATATATATATATATATATATATATATATATATATATATATATATATATATAACGGAGAGTTTGTATGAGTGTGAGTGCGTTTGTTCCTTATGCATTCCAAAACCAAAACTGATTTTCATGTAGGGGGTATTAAAAGATTCAGTAAACTTTGCGCTACGAACCAAACTATATTTTCATTCACATATTTGCACTACAAAAATTTAACATTATCATCTTTATTTTAGTCACCTATCGTAAACGACATTTTATATCACCATCACAACGGCAATGACCACATTTTCTATATTAGTGTGTTCGCACGTTCGTTACCTAAGTTAGGTCGATAATTGACAAGTATATGTCAGTGGCTTCGTATGTCTCTGACACACACGCACACACACCTAAAGACAGAGACAGGGACACACTCGGCGGCAGAGATAGGCTTCAAGTGTGCGTTAATGTGTGTGTCTCTTAAGTTATGTAACTTCCCTTCCCACCAACAGTGAAACGCGCCGATATTGAAAGTTTACTTGCGACCTAGACTTCAAACAAAAAACAACGTTCACTTTCAAGTAGTACCAAAATGAAGATTTGGCTGATTTAACACCACTCACAATACTCGCAAATACATCTGGAAAAAAATTTTATTCTGGTTATTTTAAGAAATTCGGAAAATTGCCGAAGTAGAAAGCCTCAGCGTGTCTCTTTCAATATAATTACAGAAATGTTATTCTGCTCCTTCTAATCAGTTTCAAGATATTTTTAACAGTCCTTGTATTCTTCATCACTGTGAGTTTCAATGACGCACAACCTTTTTTACTGCGTTACTCGGTATTTATTCTCCAGACTTTAACGATACACAGTTTAAAAATATATTGTAATGACAAATTGATTTATATCTTGCTACACAGAACCTTCGGCAAATATTTTTAATTAACGCTCGCAAGAACAGCATCAACCTTTTTATACACTTGGTTCAGCGTTCGTTTCAAAATTGTAAAATAGATTATTTTTGTATGAAAAAATGAATTGTGCCTTCTGAATTTTCTTGGACTTTCACTTTCTTTGCCGTGACATTCATTCAATTGTGAATTTGATAACCTTTAGTACATGTTCTAAATAAATGTTGGCTTTCTGTACTGTCTTACATTGGTGATGCACACTAACTTTTACTAAATTGGTGACTTACCATTTTTATAGCATAACTGTACTGCAAAATGTATGTTTTGCACCTATATTGACAACATTTCGTTTCGCTTAACTTCGTTTGTGTACGTTTTGCTGTCTTCAATATTATCTTTTGTATGAGTGTGTGTGTGTTTGTTCCTGCGTTCATTACGTCTATAGTAAACTATAGTAAAGAACATTTTACGCTGTTTTTACACGAGTCCACATCTAATGAAGTAGCCATACTTATGGTAGGTGATCGTATTGATATTCTCATTCGTGTTCGAGATAACAATCTTGAACGTGTTTCACATACTTATCCATCTTATGATGTTCTCCAGTAAACTCTTATTCTGTGGAATGGACAAGATGGATATTATTTCAATATTCCTCGGATTGAACCGGTAAAAGGATAGACAATTACAAATAAAAGGGTGTCGTCAAATTACTTCTATTATTATCAACTGATGTTAAGACCAAAACAATCAAATCTTTTCTACTATAAGCACAAGGCCTGAAATTTCGGGGGAGGGGACCAGTCGATTACATCGACCACAGTGTCTCAATGGTATTTAATTCACCGACTCCGAAAGAATGAAAGGCAAAGGTGACCCTGGTGGCGTTTGAAGACAGGCGAAATACCGCTCAAGCATTTTGCCCGGCATGCTAACAACTCTGTCAGCTCGCCACTTTCCAGGACAATCAAATCAAATCAATTACACATGTCAAATAAACTTTATTTTCATTTATATATTTCTAAGTTATCTAAATAACCAGTTCTAGTTATTGCAACTACACTTCTCTACGACGACCAGGTTTCATTTAAAAAATGAACCAAAATTACGAAGTGTTGCATTCTGAGAGTGACGATGTGTGAATAATGAAAGTAATGTTTCTCCAAATTAGTCACGTCTGTTATAATAATGAAAGCTGTCTGTTATCTATCTACCAAATAAACTGTTTTTCACTCAACAGCTCTTTCTTACAATTAAAATAACCTCGGCATCTAGGTTGTGACCTCGGAGAATATTTTGATTTGCTCCTAATGTATCACTTTCGTCCGATGTTTCACACATGTGTAGAATTCTACTCAGGCGAACATTTCTGAAAATGTACACAAATATTGTATTAAAATTAGCTACACCCAACAAAATTCCATTAAAAGACATCTATTTTTTTTATATATTATGAGGAAATAGAGACTCTCCCTCTCTCACACAGAGAATAGATGTATGCCCATGTATTTATAGGCGAAGGTCAAGAATACGCACTCCCGGTGTTTAGGGTTAGGGTCACTCCGAAAACGGGTGGTGTGCGTATTCTTTACCTTGACCGATTTATGTACGTGTATATGTAAGATAATGTGTGTGTGTGTGTGTGTGTGTGTGAGATTGTGTGTGAGTGCCACAACACACAACTTCACTCACTCATTCTCTCTCTCACACACACTCGTCCATTTCATATGCACGTACATCTTACATTTTCTCCTCTTTTTTGCTTTCTCCTCTCACTTCAAAGCAAATGTGCCTTTTCACTTTATGCTGTCTTTTAATTTCTGCTCTCTTCAAAACATGCAGAAATTAAGACAATTCTACGGAAATTAACAAACAATCATATGATCCCATATATGTCGAGTTAGCAACTTTGCATTTTCAAATGAAAGAATGCCATAAAATAACTTCCTTTCACACACACACACACCAGGTAAAACCTCTGTGCGAATTACGTTAATTCTTGCAGTGTGTGCGTGCAAATTTACTGCTGAAATTCAATTGAAATTATCTTTATCTATCAAGTAATTTGTGCTAGTGATGAGCATATTTAAGTATCTGATCTTGGATATAAACGTAAAAGAAAGTTTTCCCAGAAATTCTATTCAATTTTGTCCTTTACCTCTTCTTTCTAGCATGTCCGAAGTGACATTCCCCCCACCGTTATTTTTTTCCTAAATTTCTTCCGATTCCTGTGTTTGCGATGCCGGATATTACGATTTCACCAACAAAACACGTTCTCAATATTTTAATTTTCTACCTCTCCATGCCAAATTCAGTTATTACTTTTTTCAAATTTTTCTGTTTGGTAATTCATGAAGAAAAAATAGAGAGTACAACACTTTAAGAATTCTAACCGTCACAATATCACTTTCTAAAAGCTATACACTGCCAATATTTACACTCTTAGCTTTTTTGGAAGCAGGGAAGTTTCTTCGGAAATAAAGTCGTTTACGTGTTGTTTCTAGCATGTCGGGTTTTCCAGTGGTGGTCTGGTATTTTTTAAGTCTACTATTTCAGTAGAATTTTACGCATGCGGGAAACATAAGACAAAAATGAAAGATTGGGAAAGTTTAGCTTTTTGAAAGCTGGTAGGTGATGGATACGCGAGGTGGGGAAGGGGCATTGAGTGTTTTTTAAAGAAAAATTAAACTATATATATTCGTAATCTCTGTATTTTTCTATGTAAATTGAAAAAGTTACAATTAAGAAATTGCGGTGGGGATAGAGGGAAATTGAAATTGTGAAAACGTGATTTCTGGACAACATCGTATTAAATTCCCTTTATACAATGAAACAATATATAGTTACTGATCCTTCTTGTGAACAGAAAGCACTTTCCTGCGAGCCCATGCAAATTGTATCCTCACACAGACACACACACACACACACACACACACACACACACACATATATATATATATATATAAGAGATTGTGTCTGTTTGCCCCACAAAACATATTTGAAACACCATCTCATTTATAAGCGTTGGTGTTTTGTCCATTTTCGCATTTTAGCTATGGTGATGATATTGATAATAGTGGGACCAGAGTTAAAGTTCGTAGATTTCAATTAATCGACACCTTTCTCTCTCCACCTATCTCTCTCTAATGACTGCTGCAAGTACAAATAAAAAAAAACATCCTGGGGTCAATACGTCTAACTAAAATTTTTTCAAGGCAGTGTCCCAGCATTGTCACCATCTAATGACTGAAACAAGCAAAAGATGAAAAGAAATAAAATATAAAAGAAAATCATAAGTGTGGATGTTTTGTCCACTTCCACCAGCAGAGATCTGTCTGTCTCACTCTTTCTGTCCCTCTAAAAGCACACACACACACACGCAAGTACGCGCATACCCCCACATATATATGTATATTATTTCGTGTTTCAGATATTCCTATTCTTCTAACATCTCCGTTCAGATATAAGTATAGAAATTTCTTTCACATAAGCAGTGACTATCTGACTGTAAATCCATACGCACACAGACACAAAATCACAGCGGAGCGAAGATATATCGACACACCGGAAAAAAGACAATCAACAAAGCCTTGTCCTGCATTCCTGTAACATACCGTCGGAATTTCAGCAAAAACACTGACGCCATTCAGTAGTTGTACATTCATTTCACTACAACTTACTGATATTCCTTATCAAAATCATTTCTGATTCCCTTCAGCTATTCTTCTATATGATATACCTATTTTCCTTGCATGACTGTCATACAGCGTCCGAATTTCATTTCACTATTATTTACTGATATTTATTATTAAAAAAAATATCTCATAAAAGAAGACCGTCACAAAAGGAACACAAAAAAACCCCATTATTTACCCTTATATTAATAATATAAGGGTAATAATTATTAATTTCAAAATCAACAATTATTTGCGGATAAATTTCGGTATGGTTATAAAGGTTATATATATATATATATATATATATATAACGGGAAGCTTTATGAAAATAGACAAAAGACGAAGGCAGGTGGAAAACAAACAAACAATTGTATTAGTATGGCGCTCAGGAAATATAAATAAAACAAGTCTTTAACGTTTCGAGCCTACGCTCTTCAACAGAAAGATACACAGAGAGAAAAAAAACACAGAAAGAAGGGGATAATAAAACGAATGGTTTACACCTCGTAGCTTACTGGTAAAGGACGGTCATTCTCAGAGTGATCGTTTGGTATATAACAAATGAAAGACAGAAGAAGGAATATATGAAAATTTATTATTAATCACGACAATTGTTTCGACACATCTAGCATGGATTCCTCTTTGGTGGAACAATCAACAACTCGTTCAGGAATATCCGGTTGTGTAGATGTATCTTGTCGGCTGATAAATAAATAAAAAGAACGCGTTACAATGACGGTTCCACAATGTAACTTACCGTTTTTTAGTGAGAAAAACGGCCAGACGGAGAAAAAATCTTCATATATATATATGTAGAAGATTAAGAATAAAATTGCAGATAAGAAAAAAGAGAAACGAATACGTAATCCAGCGAGAAAAGTATTGAAAATAACCGTTAATAGGTAGGGATGTTTAAAAGCCCTCGGGCAAGCTGCATGGCATGAGTACACACGCTCATACAAGCATCAGCAAAAATGTGAGCATATGCACACGCAAGGTTTGATGCACTCATGATACCAAAGTGAGTTAATTATTTACTTGGTGTTTATAAGTATGGGGAGATTTAAAGTAAACTCAAGTCATTCATAACTTAAAGTAAATTAATTTAAATTAAGTTAATGATTACTCAAAATTCATTCTCACTGCATTGTGTAAAAATACATTTATATGCATGTAGTCATCTCGATAGTCGTTCAAAAATTCTATTAATTATCTTCCCGTTAGTCCACAGAATAGATAGAGATTCCTCGGAGCAGAGACGACATCTTCTGGAAATTATATTGTATGGCTTTGCATGTCTAAATATGGACCAATTAATGTTGCACTTCGTTTTATCCCCCTTCAATCACCATATAAAATCTCCCAAACATTTTAAATGTCTCTTATTTATCGATTTAAAGCTGGCAACAGGTTTACGATAACCATTATTAAATGAATCAGCCGTTTTCCCAATCTTGACATAGGTTTCTCCCCTTGTGTGTACGGTTCATTTATATACAAGATATGCATTCGTGCAGAGATTCATCAAGGGACATTTAGATTTATCACTGCATGGGCATTTATCGTATTTATTTGTATATAAAGTAGTCCCGACTCCATTTACCGGCGTTGTTACCGTGTTAGTTGTATCATGAGTATTTCTACTACAACAAATTGGTCGAAGTTGATGTTTATCAATGCGGTTCACATTTCCTTAGTTGGTATTTACATGCAAATATTTGCTATCCATTGGGTGGGTTATTGAAACATTACCACATTTTGCTATTGTTTATGCTACGAGGGGCGTTCAATAAGTAATGCCCCTGATCCACTTTCCATAGCAGTAGAGCAACGAAACTTGGAACAGTTATTAGTCTTTTTCTACATAGGAACCACCCAGAGTTACGCATTTCTCCCATCGTTTGATGCAGCTCTGAAGACTGTTTTTGTAGAAGACCCCAGCTTGGTCCTCCAACCACGACGTGACTTCAGAAATCAAGGCTGCATCATCTGGGAAACGCTTTCCTTTCAAAAACAACTTCATGGCTGGGAAGAGGTGAAAATCAGAGGGTGCAAGGTCAGGAGAGTAGGGGGGATGGGGGATGAGTTCATAGCCGCACACCTGTGCTTCTGATCTGGCGACACGCGAGTTGTGGATCGGAGCGTTGTCCTGCAGGAGGAGGATGCCTTTGCTGATCTTGCCCTGCCTCTTGATTTTGATAGCTTCTCTTAATTTCCTCAAAAGTGAAGCATAATAGGCTCCTGTAATTGTGGCACCCTTTGCCAGGAAATCTGTCTTCATTACTCCGTCCTGGTTCCAGAAGACTGTAAGCATGACCTTGCCAGCGGAGGGCGGCACCCTTGCCTTCTTTGGAGGAGGTGAGTCACGGTGCTTCCACTGCATTGACTGGGCTTTGGTCTCTGGATCATAGTGATGGACCCAGGTTTTATCCTATGCAATCAGTCTTTTGAAAAGTTTTGACGCATCTTCTTGGCACATCTCCAAATTCATCCTCGAGCAATCGACGCGTTCTTGCTCCTGGAAAGGTGTAAGCAACCTGGGAATCCATCTGGCAGACACCTTTTGCATATGCAAATGGTCATGAATGATAGTTTCCACAGACCCGGTACTAATCTTGACCTCATGGGCTATTTGGTGAATAGTTATGCGTCGATCTTCCAAAATGGCAGCCTCAACTTGACAGACAGATGCCTTATCAATGGCAGAAGGGGGCGACCAGATCTGGGAGCTGTTTCCACAGAGTTCCGACCATGTTTGAATTCACGATGCCAGCGTTTTACAAGGTCATATGATGGGCATCATCACCATAAGTTACTTTCATTTCATCAAAAGTCTCCCGTGGTGTGCGTCCTTTCAAATACAAAAACCGGATCACCGCTCGACACTCAGCATGCTCCATTTCACACTTGACTCAGTTCAAACACCTGTAAATCGGAAACCACAATTAGTTCAGAGCTGTAATTTGTCACTTAATCTATATAGATATTAATAATTGCACATGCAAAATTGCAGCTAGATCAAACAACTGCAAGTGGGTCAGAGGCATTACTTATTGAACGCCCCTCGTATGCATAAACTGCTCTAAATTAGCGGAGTTGGCGTAGGTTACCTCCACGGTGTCTCGATTGAAAATAGCATGATACCGATTAGATTTAGGAAAACACTTGTTCAAAACAGCAAAAACATTTCTAGCTATCCTAGTTGAAACATGCAAACAGAAAATTGGGTTCAATCAGATGACATCCTGATTCCTATATCTGTTGTTAGGTTTATTTTGATCGAGTGCGTTGTACAGGATTAGAACAAGGAGTTGAATTATTATGTCGCATGTGTTCTATCAGTTTTCTTTGGTAGTTCATTGACATGACCAGTTTTTTCTGGCATGTATTCTTTATCCGACTGATTTCTCAAAAGGTAACGTTGTGGTGGTATATGATGTGCATCGCAGTTGTAGGAATTACCAGTGTTGCTTATGTCTGCTTCTTGTATATATTGAATTTCCTCACCGTGCCGAGCCCTAGCTAGAGCATCATTATAATAAGATGCATGAGATTCGAAACATTTATTGTTAGCAGATAATGTAGAGATTATAGTAGAAATATTCTTAACTAGTCCCCGTATAATCAAGGGTGGATGGTTGGATGCTACGTTAAAGTACTTAATATGATCATTCGGTCTATAAGATGGTTCAAATAATGCAGCATCAAGACAGAAGTTTGCATCAAGAAAATTCACTCTATGATAATCTTTACCTATAGTAATGTTTAGTCCTAAATTTGTGAAAGAAAGTCTAAATAAAGTTTTCCTATGCCTTTCTAACTGTGGTTTACTACATCTGACTAGAAAAAATAAGGCGTCTTCCCTTATACAGACTCCCTGTTACTTCCGGAAATGAAGACTGGATTAATGAAAGGATATATATTCCGACTAGGTTACTAGCCTGAGCAGAACCATGTGAGACCATTGCTATTTCAAAAGCATTTTCCCTATCTAATCTACTACATTTTGTACCATCAAAATCTACTAGAGTGCCTTGCGTAGCAAGTATAATATCTATTTTGCGTCTGGACAAATTGGATTTTTTCATGCTAAAATTCAGGGCTTGATTAAGAACGATCGGGTTGATAGTGGCATACTAGCTCCCGATATCAAGTTGCAGGAATTTACTAGTTTTGTTAATAATTTCTCGTATATTCCATCTTCTGTCTTTCATCTATTATATATATATATATATAATATATATATATATATATATATATATATATATATATATATATATATATATATATATATGTATATGTATATGTATATATGCTTGTTTGCCATATTCGAATATAAACAAGCACATACACATACACACACACGCGGAGACATACATTAAATACACGCGTAAGTATGTATGTATGTATATATATATATAATATATATATATATATATAATATATATATATATACATACATACATACATACATACATACATACATACTTACGCGTGTATTTAATGTATGTGTCCGCGTGTGTGTGTATGTGTATGTGCTTGTTTATGTTCGTATGTGGCAAATAAGCACACGTACATATGTGGGAAACCGAAATCAAATATGAGGAAAGTAGTTTTTATCAAAAAATACTAACGAAAGCAAATATAACCGTAGTGGAGAAACTACTAATTTGATTAAAAGTTCTGCTGTATTTGAAGCACAAAACAAGTTTCGAGGAATAAACATGTATTTTACATAAACTGAAATAACAATAATAATAATAATAATAATAATAATAATGATAATGATAATAATAATAATAATAATAATAATAATAATAATAATAATAATAATAATATTAATAATAATAATAATGATAATAATGATAATAATATAGATGATAATAATAATAATAATAATAATAATAATAATAATAATAATAATAATAATAATAATAATAATAATAATAATAATAATAATAATAATAATAATGATGATAATAATAATAGTAGTAGGTTCATGAAATAAGACGATAAAAATATTTTTTATTACTTTCTAAGTAAATAGATGAAAAACATTAGAAGTAAAGAATTCAGTTTATTGATAATATAGTTCTAAAATACATTTCTCATTTGTTGCATGAATAGACCATTTGATATGACATATACAGCCTCTAGCTAATTGCATTACGAGCACATGAATTGATGTTTAGACTTGTATGCATAACAGTGATGCGGACGAGAATGGTGGTGGTGGTGGTGATGGTGGTGATGGTAATGGTTCTGTTGGTGATATATATATATATATGGTAATGATGATGACGATGATGATGAGGACAATGGTGATGATAACCTCAACATTATTATCCTCACAATCAGTAACACCATCACTACCATCATGATCTTCTTCATTTTCATTATGCTCCACCTTTAATTGCATCATCATCATCATCATCATCATCATCATCATCATCAATTGGGTTGAACCAGAGGACATCCTGATTCTTATATCTGTTTTTAGATTTGTTTGGTCGCGTGTATTGTAAAGGATTGGAACAAGCAGTTCAATTATTATGTCTTATGTTTCTATTGAGTTTTTGGTGGTAGTTCATCGTTATGCTCAATTCTTTCTCGCCTGTATTGCTTATCGGAGGGATTTCTTAAACACTAACGTTGTGGTGGTATACGATGTGCATCGCAGTTATAGGAATGACCAGCATTGCTTATGCCTCATCATCATCATCATCATCGTCATCTTCATCGCCATCATCATCCTAGTCATCGTCATCGTCACCATCTTCATCGTCGTAAACGTCATCATCGTCATCGTCATCATTATGATCATCATCATCATCATTATGATCATCATCATCATCCTCATCAACATCATCATCAATACCACCACCACCACTACCACCACCGCCACCATCATCATCATCATCATAATCATAACAACCATTACCACCACCACCACCACCACCGCCGCCATCATCATCATCATCATCATCATCACCGTCATTGTGATCGTCATCTCTTTGATTACAATCAAGGTCAACTAATCAATATTACCACAGTGATCATCATAAACGTCACATTAATTATAATTTTGTATAGAGAATCATTAACATCAGCGTCATGATAGTTGTCATCGATTTCGTCAGTGTTATAAATAGCTATAGCACTATCAACATAAACAACACACTATAAGTAACTCCACCACCATCACAACAACCATCGCCACAACCATCATCGTTGTGTTCGCTACCGTCGTATTGTTTATCATCGTCGCATTCATCCACTCCTCGTCGTCGTCATCATCATCTCCATTTATATACTTTGGTGTATGTGTTATTGCTGAAATCCCAGCCATATTAACGTCTAACATTGAGATCCATTTGTATGCCCCGATGTTAAAAACATTTTAGTCGGCTCAGAAAATAGGTAGTGACGAATATTAATTCCAGGCCATCTACTTAGATGATCACACGCATGCACGCATACACACCACACACACACACACACACACCACACACACACACACACACACACAACACTCACACACACACACAAACACAAACACATACACACACATTCACACACACACACACTCACACTAACAACATTTCCATGCGTTAAACATTGAAAATAGCATAAGTCCCCTGTTCGCTTTCTCATTGCTTAATCGCTCATTTTGTTAGTATCGTTTGTGATATAGTGCAAAGAATGCATTATCTCGCGAAGGAAAAGGTTAGGGACATGAGATTTATACAGACATTCAATAATTCGTCACCAAAGTACACTCACATCTCATGAAATCCTTTTACCATGCTCCTGTTGGTTAAGGAAATAATTTAATCTAGTAGTTTTCTTCTAGGAGACCATCAGTTCCCTCTAGCAGACTTTCCAACAAAAGATGGACTTCTCTTTAGAGAAAATAGTTGCCTCTTCAGAGAAGTTCGGCTCCTCCTGGCCCTTCTTATTGGTTTCTGTTAAAGTTGATGGCCATTCTGGAGGATGTATCTTCTCCACGTTTCCCATGTTCCTTTAAACACTTCCTGTAGTTTTACAAGTATCCCTTATCCCAATCTCTTACCCATAATTTAGCTGTTCTACATTACCCACAGAAGCCGAACTCTTACGAGAAAAAATCTCATACATCTGTTTCCACGGACATACTCTCACTAGATTTGCTGCAGTCGACTATTTCCTCCTTCCATCAATTCATCAGTCATTGCTGGTTACAGCCGGGGTATTAAAGTTCTCTGTTTTCTGATCAGTTTCTGGTTTTAATAATGAGAGGGCGATATGTTCCAGCGCCTACTGAAATTCCACCTACAGCTGTCGTTTGCGCCGGACCGTTATGCTCTGATGCTAATTATCTCCGTCAATAATCCGTCCTGAGACGTGTTGGCTATTGCAAAAGGACACGATCCTAGGCCATTTTGCAGTCATATAAAATTGTTAGGAACCTACCTAACGTATGAACCTACCTGATCACATGCCTCCAACAAATTACAACGTTGCTGATCACATACAACTTTTGTGCAACTTAATCTCTTATACCGAATACCTTGACACCAGTTTTTGGATAGCTGTCGTGCGTATAGATTAAAGAACGAAAATAATGTACGATATTGATCTCGCTTTCTTTATGTTTGAGTTTTTCCCATCCAAACGTCGGTGGAAGTTGTCTCCCCTTTTTGGATGGTGCATAGACTAGCAGGTATGCTGGATTTCTTTATTCACATTCCTTGATCGTAATTTGCATGAGAGAAGCAATAGTCTGTATGACATAGGATTGCTATGCAATCTTACAATTAAGTGTCTCATATCAAAGGTTCTTATCTTTAAAAGTACATTTACAAACGACAGAGTGTGACCTGCATTCGAAGCACACTCATATTAATGTTATTCTTGCATTTTTTGCTGCTGTTGTTTTGGTGGAGGTGGTGGTGTTCGTTGTCTTTGTGGTGTTTTTGTCAACGAGTTATTTACATTATTCCTGTCCAACTCTTAAATTTCATTAGCATGTTTTATGTTTTCGCTTATCAAACAATTCACATATGTTTTGCAGTTTTTCTTATTTTTAGCCGTGCTATACCAAAGTTCTGAACAATATTATCGTTCTTTGTTAGAAGGCATTGTTTTCTTTTTTACCTCTCATGTCGAATATTTGTGTTTTTTAATTTCCTTTTGTTTCATTTGCGTTTGCGATCAGTTATGTTTTATTCATGTTTCCTTGCGGCGTGATTGGCCATTTTGTTTAATATGGCCATTTTTGATAAGATCGAACGATAAGATAAGTGTCAAAAAGAGACGAAATTTTAACGTCTGACACAAAATGGGACCCATTCCGCATTGTTGGGTAATCCTTACTCGTGAATTATCCAAATTTAAAAGTTCTCTCATTTACAACTGGTAAAAATGATCATATTTGGAATGACAGACACAAGACGTTCGTTATTTGATAGATGATACGGTTCTCATAAAGTAGAGAATGCAAGAAATTTACAGAAACATGCGGTATAGAAACAAAAGTAATCGAGAAAGGAATAGAGGTGTAACAACGTTATGAAATATATGTATGTAAACATGCATCTACGTATATATATGTATGTATATATAAGCATAAAAATATATATGTATACACACACACACAAATATATATATATATATATATATATATATATATATATTATATATATATATATATGGAGGCGCAATGGCCCACTGGTTAGGGCAGTGGACTCGCGGCTGTAGAATCGTGGTTTCGATTCCCAGACCGGGCCGGGCGTTATGAGTGTTTATTGATTGAAAACATCTAAAGCTCCACGAGGCTCCGGCAGGAAGAAGGGGCAATCCCTGCTGTACTTTTTCGCCACAAATTTCTCTCACTCTTTCTTATGTTGGCCTGCTCGCTTAGCCAGCAGTAACGTCATTTGAAGGCTAAAACAATGACGCCAGCGATATGTACCAATATCTGAAAGTCTGATCGGTCACGGTGATCACGGATATATATATATATATATATATATATATATATATGTGATTATAATAATAATAACAACAACAACAACAACAACAACAATAATAATAATAATGATAACAACAACAGCAACAACAACAACAGCAATAATAATAATAATAATAATAATAATAGCGCAGTCTATTAAGGAGACGAGAAAACATATTAATATTCTGGAAAGGAAAAAAAAAGAAATGAAGTTCAGCGAGAGAAATCTTTTGAGCTAGAGACGAAGCATAGAGTGAAGAGAAAAGGAATCAATGTTGTGATTGAGGAATTAAAACAGAGGTTGAAAGCTAAAGCACTTAAACTCGGGAGATATGAACAGATATTTGAACAGTATAGATTAAACAGACTTTTCGAACAAAATCAGAAACGAGTCTATCAGGAACTGGATGGGTAAGAAAAAAGTGTGAAAAAGCCGTGCCGGATGCTGAAGAAAGCAAAAGATTCTGATCAAACATATGGTCTCAGAAGAAACAACACGAAACTAAAGCAGAGTGGTTAAAGACACTCAAAGAGGAGAGTAGAAAATATCAGCAGGAAGATTTAAGAACAACTGAGATGATTAGAGAGCAGTGCAGGAAAATTTCTAAATGGAAAGCCCCTGGTCCAGATGGAGTTCAGGGCGTTTGGGAAAAAGGAAGAACGGTATTTTGCCAGAAGGACCGAAGAAAAGCGAATGCGACTGGAAATGTTCGACCAATAACTTGTTTACCACTGATGTGGAAACTGATGATGAGCATCATATCAAACAGCAGCTATAAGTACCGAGATGAGAACGACCAACTACCAGTGGAACAAAAAGGGTATAGACATAACAGCAGAGGGATGAACGATCAATTACTAATCGATAAGACTATCCTGACCGATTGCTAGAAGAGACACAAAACTTTGGCGATGGCACGGGTGAACTACAGGAAAACATATGATATGGTTGCACACTCGTGGATTATTGAATGCTTTAAACTGCTTAAGTTATCCCACAACATCCTGAAGTTAATACAAAACTCAAAGACAACGTGGCGAACTGAACTCACAACATGGGTAGATAAGCTAGAAGAGGTAAATTTCAAAAGATGAACCTTTCATATGGACAGCCTGTCGCCTCTCCTATTTTTTGTCTGCTTGTTGCAACTAACGAGCGTCTATAGAAAGATGCTTGTTGGATACATGCTATCCAGGGTCTGCACATATACATACTTACACATATAAATACATACACAAACAAATATATATATATATATTACGGAGATGTTCTTGCAGAGCGAGTGACTTCAACTGAGATTGTGTGCTGAATTAAAAATCATTGCAGCGTGGAAGGTGTTTATATTCCATTTAAAAACACATAACAGCTGTTAGATTCACTTCAATATTTAAATTTAATTTGTCACAATATTTTCGTTGCTTTAAAACCGCAGCAAAAGAATTTTATCAGTGAATAGTTCGCGGTTTCAAAGCGACGAAAATATTGTGACAAATTAAATTTAAATATTGAAGTGAGTCTAACGGTTTTTTGTGTTTCAAATGGTTTATAACACCTTCCATGCTGTAATTGTTTCTACATAACAATGTTATGTTTTTCTCTTATATTTCTTGAGTTTGTTGCACCGATGAACATGAAATGCATATTCTGCTTTATATTCTGCTTATATTTACTTAGATATTGCACTCACATATACACACGCCTTGCTACATGAACACACACACATACACACACACACATATATATATATATATATTTAAGTAAAAAAAAGAGTTGAACGCAGATGTTATTCAAATTCTTTTACTTTCGACATATGTTTCCAAGACTACTTTGCTGTTATTCCAAAGGAATACACGGTGTAAAATAACACACTTATAGAGTGATCTTACAAATGTAAGCACTGGCAGAAACACACCTTTAGCTCATATAAGTGATTTATACCAGCCTGTATAGTTTGAACATTTATTTCACCTGGCACTTTACTTCAATAGAGAAATCTACCTCCAAGCCTTTAAACAGTTTTTCAACCAACATATCCATCTATATTTCTCCTTTATTTGTTCTCTACTTATTATTCCTTTACTCCTTCTCTTTCTATGGTCTACCTTTGACGTCAGATCTACTAACGGCTATTTTTTAAAAAACTTAATAGCGTTCTGTTTATCATTTATGCAGTCATCAAAATTGTTATAATGTCTTGTTGAGATGGGTTCTCTTTCTTTTCTGATGAGTAGATTACATTATTTTACACAGTTTATTCCTTTGGAATAAAATCAGTGTTGTCTTCGAAACATATGTCGAAAGTAAAAGAATTTGACGAACATTTACGTTCAACTCCATTTATTTACTTATACTATACAAATTACTGCACATTAACCCGGAGTTTCTACCTATGAATAAGTCGCTACATCCTTGTTCCTTGCGTGAATTTTGCTACCCTAGTAACCGTTTATTGAATTTTCCGTGTTAATTATAAACAAAGTATAATTCATTCATCCATTTATATATATAATAATAATATTAGGGAGTATATTCAAACTTACAGGTAAAAATTAGATTTAAGATTAAATCAAATTTCACAGTATAAATATAAATTAAATTAGAGATCAAAACACTATAGGCAAATCAAACAGTGAAAGACATAAACCAAAACATGAAAATAAATATAATTAATATAATATACAAAATAAATAAAATATAAAATTTAAAATTTAAATTATTTAAATTTAAAAATCTTTATATTTTTATATTTTTAAATTTTAAATTGATAAATTTTTAAACATCTAATTTTTTAATTAATTTTTTTATTCATATATACTATCAAAACGTATTAAAAAGTTTAATATAATATAAGTAAAACCACTACGTAGTGGTTTTACTTATTATATTATATTAAACTTTTTAATACGTTTTGATAATATATCCTTAAAATCCTTGAAAATGTTTTAGCCCGAAAGCCGCGGCCATGCTGGGGCAAGTGGTTTTACTTATTATATTATATTAAACTTTTTAATACTTTTTGATAGTATATATAAAAAAAATTAATAAAAAAATAAAAAAATAAAAAAATTTAAAGTTGAAAATTTATAAAATTAAAATTAAAAAAATATAAAATTATAAAAAATTATAAATATAAATTTTAAATTTTAAATTTAAATAATTTAAATTTTAAATTGTATATTAAAAATTTTATTGTATATTATATTAATTTTATTTATTTTTATGTTTTGGTTTATGTCTTTCACTGTTTGATTTGCCTAATAGTGGTTTTATCTCTAATTTAATTTATATATATATATATATATATATAATATATATATATATTCATATATCAAGGCAGCGAGCTGTCAGGACCGCTAGCTCACCGGACAAAATGATTAGCGGTGTAGTGCCCATCTTTAGTTTATGATTTCAAATTCCGCGAGGTCGACTTTGCCTTACCATTCAACCTTTCGGGTTCGATAAAATAAGTTCCAGTTTAACATTTGGGTCTATGGAATCGACTTACCCCAACCCCGGAATTGCTAGCCTTGTGCCAAAATTTGAAACCAGTATATATTTAGTTACCTTTTAGTTATTTTGGTTACCGCATTTGTTACCTCATAGTTTGTCTTCCGCAAATAATGAGTGGTGATTCTTGCACATCCTAATGGTTTCTGCGATCGAATGCAAAACCATGTGACAGTGAAGCGAAATTCCTAGTCAAACAGCTAGTATTGTACCCAACGATAGGCAGATGATGGTAAAATAAAGCATAAATGCACTAAAAAAGCACTGAAAATATAGCACGGTACAGCAATTTACACATTTTATGAAATAGTTTCACTATAATCTATGGAAGACGCATTTATGTCAGCAACATGGCTAATGCAGTATTTATACTACACAATACATTTCTAATACTGTACAAACAATTTCACAAGTAATAATACCATCAACAACAAGAAATAGCAAAACAAACCCTAATTTATGAAAAGCAGATCGTTGCGTCTCTGTGCTGGCTTTTAGTAACAATATGTAGCCTGTTAGAAATCAATAAAAATAATAGCAGTTGGACGGACAATCACATCGCTTTCACTGTGTTGTCAAAGCATGTTGTATAATAACATGACCCTGATATTTTAAGACATCACATGTTCGATATTATTCTATCGCCAATTATCTGAAGCAATTCGTACTGAATGCAGGATATTCATTCCCTCTTGTTGTAAATGCTGTTTTGCCTGCCGCCATTGATGGAGTCCCTTTAGTTTAGATGGAACACTTTCAGATAATGCAGTTGATTTGTATTACATTGGCGGTATAAAAGTTACGTGCTTTAATCCTTCGTTTCATAATTAAGTGCTTCCATGATGAATTGCATGGTGCAATATTTTGGATTTCGGACAATTCTTTTCTATATCAACCTAAAGTTGAACAATATATTTTTAAGTAAAATTTGTTAGATAGAATCCAGTACATATACATACATACATACATACATACATACATACAAATATGTGTATATATATATATATATATATATATATAGTATATATATATATATTTATGCGGTACGAGTTGTTAAAGTTATCGGTAAACGTTTTTGATTTTCACTCTCGATAAATTCATCCCCTTTTTGTGTTCCCAGCATCGGCATCTTATTTAGGAGCCCTTAATTGTATAACTACATGAATAATATTTTTCTATATGAATAATATTTTTGTCTTTTGACTAATTCGTCTTTTGTGCTGGGCACCTGGTAGTAAATAATATTAATACCCTCTTGTTTATATTCGCATACTACATACATGAAATTTTCGTAAAATTCTTCCCGGCATGCCCGTGTAAATTTTGCGTCTGCGCAGAGATTTGAAAAGTTAAGATTGCTATAGTCGGGTTTAACACATAGTCCCACATCGCTGCAGACCTCGATTAAATTCAGGCGACTCGCTGATGAAGCTGGCCTTAGCAAACATATTCTGTGTTTTGCTAGAAAGAAGCAGAAACCGCGGTACGAGTTGTTAAAGTTATCGGTAAACGTTTTTGATTTTCACTCTCGATAAATTCATCCCCTTTTTGTGTTCCCAGCACTCGGCATCTTTATTTAGGAGCCCTTAATTGTATAACTACATGAATAATATTTTTCTATATGAATAATATTTTTGTCTTATGACTAATTCGTCTTTTGTGCTGGGCACCTGGTAGTAAATAATATTACTACCCTTCTTGTTTATATAGTATATATATATATAAATAAACATAGATATATACATATATATATATACTATTACATATATATACATATATATATATATTATATATATAACATATATATATATACATATGCAATATATACATTATTATATATATATATATATATATATATATATATATATATACATAGTATAATATTATATATTATATATTATACATATACATACATACATACATATATATATATCATATATATATATATATATATATATATAATATATATATATATATATATATTATATATATATATGATGGAATCCGGCACGCGGTATAGTCTTGCTCAGGAGCCCAACTTAACGGTTAGAGTATTCGGCTCCTGATCCTAAAATTGGTGTGTGTGATACCGGCGGCGCGTAGTGTCTTTGAGTAAGACACCTAATCATATTCGCCTGCCGAATATGATTTATACTGTAACTGAAAGGCCTAACCGCGTAACATTCTTTGTCATTTCGAATCTCCCCAAGAAATACGTCAAGGCTATTCCTGTCTGCTGAGTACTCAATACACTTACATGTTAATTTCACGAGCAGCTATTCCGTTAATCTGGTCAACTTGAACTTCCGTCGCCGTGACCACCGGAATAATATACAAACAAGACACAATTCTATTTTAAGCGATTTTCAGTAAAATGTCCATTATCATTATGCAAAACATCATTCAGTAAAATGACCGCCATTCTCATGCAAATCATTAAACATCGACACCTCCGCAATCTGCACAGCGCAAAATATCATTATTATAGGGA
Source organism: Octopus sinensis (assembly GCF_006345805.1). Lineage (NCBI taxonomy): Eukaryota > Metazoa > Mollusca > Cephalopoda > Octopoda > Octopodidae > Octopus > Octopus sinensis. The sequence continues at coordinate 31,831,739 of NC_043003.1, forward strand.
AAAGTGTGTGACGGTCTAGGATTAGTGACATGGTTTTGATAGAATATAGACAGATGAAGGACGATGTAATGGAGGGCGGTAGACAAGGCTCCTCTTTGCATATTCTAGTAGCTACACATATATACTCGCAAGCGAACGTAGTTGTGAAGACAGAAGGAAAAAAATATAACATCGGACAACGTAAGCTCGATGATGAGAACAGCCTTTACAATAATAACATTAAAAGAACATACAATACAATCGGGCACCCATTTTCATACATACACAGCTTAGCGATAATTTTCAAATGTGAGAGTAGAGAAATCTATTCGTACACAAATACCCAACCAACGATCATATCGATCTGCCAACAGACGTCCTAAGTTACTCTCATATACCTACGGGCACAATATATTCGGTTTCTGTAAGACTTTGGCGTGCGCATATATTTGTATTCGAGTACGCAATATCAAATTATCCAAATTCTTTTTGTTGGTCAATAGAGCCTGCACGCTTGTAGGTATACCCTGTCCATGGCCATATCTTACACACCTTGTATTTCGCACTACGGGTAGCATTATATATGTCCAAAATCATTACTCAAGGTTTCCTATATCTTTGATCACACAATGTTTAGTGGAACAAAGAGTGGACAACAGGGTAAAAATAAAAACCTATTCGTACATAGGGTGTGACTAATCAATATTCTTGTTGATAATCCTTTCAGAACAGCGTGGCTTTGACCATTGTGTTAATTTCGATGTCAGCTGCATTTTAGCACTTCTCATTCATGCTAAGGTTGTTTCCGATCCTGTAATTGAGGAATTTTCATATTTTATGGTGTGTCCATCATTTCAGTGATTCGTCTCCCGTGCTCCATAGTCTTATCACAAAATTATTGATGTATTCATGCAAGTAACATGGCACCCATTTATGCAGCGTATACCTAAGGCATAATCCTCATTTGTTTTCAAGTTACATCAATGGTGTTCGGAGTTGGGGTCGTCAGAAATCGGCACAATGCCGAACATCGTTGGTGTAATCTGTCATGTCGTATTGGGTTTTTCTTATATCGTTAGTGTTTGCGATACGAGCCCGGAAAGGCGTATTACGTATAATATAGAGAAACATATTTCCGTTTTACACGATAATTCATAATTTAGGTACGTGTAAAGTGATAACATTGCTATTTTTAGAATTAATGCCACTGAAATTATCAGAAGAATTGACACAGTTTTGTTATCATCAGAACTAATTCACATTACCGCATTATCAGCTGAATCCATACACTTGCGTTGACTGTAATTTCAGCCGAGATATTTTAATATACCATTAGGTGCATATATGAGAAGTAATTTTGTTTTCTAGTATAGCTCCCCTTCTACCTTCTTCTCAAGCATTATTGAAAATAGCTATAATCAAAGCAGCGATAACTGTGAGCATCTCAACTTTTAAAAATGTACATTACGTATATCTAGGGCTAAATTATACTATATATAAAAGCTTCCTTTTATTAATATGTCAACAGAAGAAAGTATGCTGCGAAGAATATTACACTTATGTTTATTCTTTACTCTAGAATAAAGGTATGCGTATGTGTAACATCTAATACGGACATATTGCATGTTTCGTTTCTTAAGATGTGTCTTGTTTTAGTTGACCTTCCTTATAGGAATATTTATACATAAGTTTTATTATTTATCTTCGAATAAGATATAGTAGCACAGGAGCGTGAAGTAAAGTTTCCGCCTCCTACCCTGTCAGTATGTGTGTGTATGTATGTGCGTGTGTCTGTGTGTACGTATATGCATATAGATGTAATGTGCATATTTATTTGCATTTATGGATTACATATTGAACAGAATGGAAATATGGGACTTCTTTCTAGAAGCAACTATTATGGATTACTGCAAAGGATTTTACCACGGATTTATATTATTTTTTCAAAATTTTTACCTATGCACATCTATAGCAGTAATGTTTTTAAACAACCACTTTGTCATATATTTTTAAATAGCATCTCTCTCATTCGATTGAGTACACGGAAATTCATCCTTTTCTCTGACGAGTGGGTGTATTACCTAATAATAATTATCAATTTGGGGTTTCATTTCGAAGGGTAATACGTCCATGAAAGGATCGTAAGATATCTCAAACATTTTAAATAATCATACTTTATATATTTATTTATTAATACACTATTAATTATATTATGGACGTTTATCTTCTGTGATTTTTTAATGTAATTTTTCTTGCTCTTACGTTATAATATATAATCGCTTTTATTAAATCTCTAAATACCATTACGGTTTTATACATTTCCGTACCAAGAAAAGTACAGTATACTGTATTGTCATTTTATATATTGGATTAACTACACACACACACACACACACACACACACAACACACACACACACACCACACACACACACACACACACACATATATATATATATATATATATATATATATATATATATATATAGGCGTAGGAGTGGTTGTGTGGTAAGTACCTATAGGCGTATGAGTTGCAGTGTGGTAAGTAGCTTGCTTATGAACTACATGGTTCCGGGTTCTGTCCCACTGCGTAGAACCTTGGGCAAGCGTCTTCTATTAAAACTCCGGGCCGACCAAAGCCTTGTGAGTGGATTTAGTAGACGGAAACTGAAAGACGCCCGTCGTATATATGTATATATATATATATATATAAGTAGATAATGCTAAATTATTTTATCATGAAGAACATTTTAGTACCGGTTTCAGCCTTGTCTTCTTCTTCTTCTTCTTCTTCTTCTTCTTCTTCTTCTTCTTCTTCTTCTTCTTCTTCTTCTTCTTCTTCGCCGTCTCCTGCTGCTTAAAACAATCAACATCCAGAACCAACATCACTCATATTAAATATTTCATTTAATTTTTACACAATTTAATTGTTTTCCATGCTTGCAAAAATCGAAAAGACGGATACCGGTACTAAAATGTTCTTCATGATGAAATTATTTTAGCATATCCTACCTTGCCTTGTATTTTTTTTTACGAAAATATCGTAAATTACGTAACCGTTATCCATGTTTTAGATGTGAATACTAGTATAATATAAAAGTAACCGTCCCTTAGGCAATTACATCATAAACACTGAAATGCTAGGTCTTCAGATGAAATTATTAATTCAATTTTCTATTATTTACAAATACCAATTGGTTGAAGTTCTATGATAGGACTGTATACAAGCTTACGAGAAAATTCTTTAAAAAGTAGATAAGAAAAACACTATTATTTTTACTTTATCAGTGAAATAGAGATATTTGCCCGAAGAAAAGGAAAGTCTAACATTCTAATTTGCTATAGATCATAAAAGATTCTAAGTTGACATTGATAAATAGTTTAGTGGGCAGTAGTAGTGAGAGCAGGTTGCAACTTGCTTAGCAAAAAGCAGTCGTAAATACTTACACCCTCATTCACGCTCACTTACACTTTCACTCACCCATCTACATAAACAAAACGTCTTTTATTTATGCACACCTTCTAAGAAAAGTATACATACTTAAGTCTAAGTATAAACATTTAACCGTCTACCAAAGGTAAGGTAAGTTCAAATACGCGCCTGCATGCATATACACAGTTCATATCTACCTCAGTATATCTGGGAAGTGACAGAGAGGCGCCCTACTCGAAAGAAACTGCGAATTGGGTCTGTTATTAATTCTGGTTTGATTATTAATTCATGTACTTGGACATGAGTTATATCCTTGCGGACAGAGTAATTTTATACGATCGTTAATTGTAAAGTTTCTATAACCTATAGTTATAAATAATTTGCTATAGTCTTCTTTTTCTCGGAAACTATGAGTCAATTGAAAGAATGCAAACGAGTATTACTTACAATTTCAAGGGTAGAACGGCTTTAATAAGAATTACCGATGTTAAATGTTTCTTGGTTTTAAGGGATTAAGTATATCTGTTTTAGATTAAGTAGTTTATTGATATCTAATAAAATATTTGTTTAGCATAATTAATATTCTTCCCTTTTTGTTTTCATTATAGGAAGGCACTGATGTTTTGATGTCCCTGTATTTTGTTGTGTTTTGTAGACAAAGTATCAAGATTAAATAAGCAATTACCTAGTCTAGGTGAATTATTTTGTATTTTTCCCCTGAAAACTGTGTGTAATCATAACTCCATTTAAAGGAAATATAACTACGTTCTATGTAATAAAGGGCGATGTAATGAGATTTCATCTTCAGATAATATTGTGTGCTAAACAGCAAGCATTAAAGGGACAAGTGGGAGTCGTTCTAAAGTTACAATATAAGCCTAAATTTTTAAAGCTGATTCACTTTTAAAAGGCTCTGAAATTATCTGGTTATTATTGATATTACTTACGTTATCTTCTTTTCCCTTACATTTTTCCTTTTTATATTTGATTTCTGATATTGCTATACACAAAGTTAAATTGTAAAATGTTTGATTTCAACTGTAGTAGATAATTTTCACTATATTTAGCATGAGAATAATAAATATTAATTTTTTCCGTTATGTTATTATCTTGGTATATACAACAAGCATATTCTATATTGTGATCCTTTCTTACACTCTCATCAGTGCTATAGCTATTGCAAAGGGTTGTGGACGTATGCTTTGGTTTTAGCCTTATTATTTTGAGTATTTTTAATGTTATCTGGCTTTATGCCGAAATTTGAAACCAATATTTTGAATGTCTTACATTTTATCTCTATCCAAATTAGTTAGATAAGTCAGATGAGAGTTTAGTTTATTGTGTGTTTGTGTGTGTGTGTGTGTTACTCTGCATCAATTTTTCATTTTACATAGAATGGTTCGTCAAAACATTCTATAATATTCCAATATTTGGTTTTATAAAGTAAGAAATTCTAAGCCTGATACATGTGGTTAGGATCAAACTTTCTATTTAATATGTAAAGTAAATTTTATATATACTTCTAATAATGATCTTTTTGCATATGATGAATTAAATCTTGTCCTTTTTCTCGTGATAATCTGTTTTTCGTACGTGGTACTTCATTGGTGACACATTCTAATTACCCTTAGTAGTCTATTTGAAGAGGTTCTGTAAGAGTTATCAGTTTTAGCTATGTCAGTATGGATTAATTTACCTCTTATTCAAGTTTGAAATAAGACATTTTAATACGAATATTAAGTGTGTTATGGGCCTGTGATTTAAACATTATTAGATATTTGCTTTCACTTTGTTTTCTTACTTTTTAACTCTGTGATTACTTGCACATTTACTCTCGAGATATTTATATCCACTGATTTCGTTCGTTATTTTGTTCATTTCTCCGACCGTCAGTAGAATTATAAGTTTTCATTTTTTGGTAATATCCGGATTCTTGAGTGTTGTCTTTATTCCTGAATCTATTCCTAGTTACATTTCATCGTGGTAATTATATTAACTTCTATTATATTTGAATTACCCCTTATTCGTTTTCTTCGTAACAATTTTACCTTTTGAAAGCTGAATTAAGGAAATGTGTGGCTTACTGGTATTTTTCGTATGTTTATGTACAGAATTTACGCTAAATTTAGAATTACTTGTGTCAATGGACCTTATTTTCAAAATCAGTTTTCAATAAAGCATAATTTGAATATGAAGTTATTACTAAATACTTCTATGTCAGAGAACAGAATGGATATTCTGAGAGGAATATTTTTTACAAGGTTGTTTACATTTTTTAGCATGTAACGTGTTGGACGCTTTTCAAGTCTAAGTTGAGAACGAAAACGAGCACATTTTTAAAATTCTTGCTGAAAGCACTAGAGTTGAATTCTTAAACAAGATTAATAGTTGTTTTCTTTTTTTACAGAATCTCTTTGGGGCAGTTTGATCAATATAATTTAATCACAAAAATGGGTCATCCGTATATTTTCCTCCAAAAGTTCCGAAAAACTGATTTCGCCTTACGTAGCAGGAAGAGTCCAACAATATCTATTAATTGTGAACAGTCCGAAATAGACTTCAGATATATTGTGTGTTCATAAGACTCCGTTACATTGGATATTCTTCTAGAAATTATAATGTTTTCTTCTTTACTAGTATTTCCCATTTCAGAATCGAATATCAGTCCTTTGTTCAGAAGATTTGTTATATCGAAACGTAATAGTTATCAATATCAAATATTTCTACAGAAGAAGTACGTTGTCCTTTTGTTTTCAGTTTTCAAAGCTTCTAAACCATCCTTGTACATCATCACTGTATTCCCATAAACAAAGTTTAATATTTTCATTTATTTTAGAGATAATCTTTGCTAATTTATTCGATGGTCTATTATGATGGACATATAAACTTGAAGAAAGTATCGTTTTAAGGTTCTCTTTGTAGTCTGTCTAATTTCATTTATGTAGGTACAAAAGGTTCATTTATACAAGCTAATCCTATTTAATTAGGATAGAGCATCCTTAGTCGTTAATACTATCTAAGATGTATTACTTTTTTCTGTAGTTCTGAAATTTCTGGTGGATGAAGTTATTATAATTATAAGCCATGCAGTATACATTTCCAGTTTTATCGAGATGTAGAAGTAGATTTTCGTATTTTCGTTGTTTCAATATCTTTGGTAATCCTCTCCAGGTGTTG
>NC_043003.1:31843326-31850826 GCF_006345805.1 Octopus sinensis
TTTGAACTTAGGAGGTAAAGTCAGACGAAATGCTGCCAAACATTTTGCTCGCCGTATAAAACATTCTGCCATCGTTGTAGGTCGTTGCCCTGAAATATGTTAAAACATTGTTAATATATATTCTCAATTCTTGAAGAGCAACACTTTACTATTCTTTGCTCATTAAAGAACGTCTTTTGACAAGTGCATTGTATGTAGAACGGCAAAACTACTACTACTACTACTACTACTACTACTACTACTACTACTACTACTAATATTAATAATAATAATAATCATTTCTACTTAATGCTCAAGGGCTGAAATTTTGGGAGCGGGGGGGGGAGAGTCAGTTATATCGATCCCAGTGTTTCATTGGTACTTAATTTATCGACTCTGAAAGGTTGGAAAGCAAAGTCGCCGCCGAAAAGATGAAAGGCAAAGTCGTCCTCGACGGACGAAATGATGCTAACTATTTTGTTTTGGCGTGCTCCGATTGAGCCAGCTCGCCACCTTACGGCAACAAAGAATAATAATAAATTCTGAGCAGTTGTGTTAGATTAGAAATTACTAATTAAATTGAAGTCATTGTTTTGCAGAATCGCTTTACCATAGGAAAATATCCCTAATCCAATCCAAAGTACGACAGCGTTTTCCTTGTAATATATTGCAGCATCCCTTGAGTACTGAGCTGCTGCTTTCGCGGAGTCGTTAAATTGTTTGGAAAAATGCTTTATGGTATTGTACCTACTCTTTAAGCTAGGTGTTAAATTGACATTAAATTTTCCCCTTGTAATTAACAAAATAATAGTGGTTTCAAATTTTGGCACAGAGTCAGCAATTTCGGGAGAGCTCAGCAGTTATTTATTTTATCAACTCGAAAGGGCGAAATACAGATCATCCTCGACGGAATTTGAACAGCATTTATCTCTTGTGCTAACGATCTTCCAATTTCCCGCCTTAGACACAGTTAAATTTCCTTTATCATATAGTCTAATACTTAACTCAATATCAAAGACTAACTTCTACCTTGAAAATTGTTGCATTTTTGCCAGAATGAAAATATACAATATTTTAATGACAATTCTGATACAAATACTAGTAATTATATTAACGATAATAGTAACATTTTGTTGCATATACAAAGGACCATAAATATGAGGGAGTTTCAGTCAATATACTTGCTTATAGTGTCTCAATTGTAGTGCGGTTTATCGAACATGGAATTATTTATAAGCTATTTTGAACACCTTGAGAGTCGAATATAGAAATACATATATGAATATAGAAATAGATATGCCATGAAATACATATACACATAACCCCACACAAACATAATGGAAAAACATAGCTATTTCTTTTTCGCAAGTCCAATATAAGCTCGTCCTTATGCAGTCATAGTATAGAGGCGAATATTTTAAGGTTTCATAAATTTATTACGATTTCTGGTCTCTCACCATATTGCCCGGTCCCTCCATGGTATAAAAATTCTACTATAATTAGAACGGCTATGGAACATTTCCATCTTCAAATCGGTTCTTCATTATTTTCCTCGTGTACTCATCAAGCAATCTGTTAAGAATCGAGTGCTCCATTCCATTCGAAAGTAATTTTACTTACAGTCCTGTCATAAACTTATGAAATATACATGTATTCAAGTATATATTTCTGTCCGCATATATATACAGTGTGTCCCAGAATTAACTATCTCTTTCAGTAGTGAAATCGGAAATTGTTAACTATGTATTAAACGTGTATATTTTTTTAATTTTCTTCATAAGTTTCAGAATGTTTATATTATTTAAAACAATTTTCATTTCATTCTTATTGGATCCCACTTATCTGTCCACGACAGCTTTTTTGTCCTTTGGCTGTAATCATTTTCTCTACTTCCATCCCCAGGATAAAGCGATAGTTTAGCTGAACTGGAATGCTTCAAAAAATGTTCCGTAGTGCGATGGGGGAATTTTATAATTTGCAGGAATAACGTTTAAGTGTATGACGTATAAATCTACTTCTTTTGGTATCATAATTAAGTAATAAGCACAAAATTCTGTCAGTGTTTTTAAAAATTTAACCTATTTCACTGAAATATTGCGTCATCTCATACATAATGCGGTTTTTATATACTTTTAATTTTCAAAATTAAAATAAACAATTGCGTTTTTTAAATCTAAAATATACTCTCTTTCATTTTCTACAACGCTCTTCCATCTATCTGATCCTTCTTCCAAAATTCACTTGTCCGTAACGAAAAATACTCCTGCAGTACTATTCTGAACACACCTATAGAATTCATATTATTTTTCCCGTCCATAAGATTTTGAAGACTGTGAAATAAATGATAATCAGATAGGCAATGTCCGGCAAATATGGTGGGTGGGGCGTCGTTTTCCTTTCAAACTGCTCTAGCCTTTGGAATGTCATCCTCGCTGTATGTTGTCGAGCATTATCCTGATGGAAGAACACATTTCGTCTTGAAACTAAAGATGGTCAATTTTCTTCTAGCACCGACTTAACCCGCTCCAGCTGCTCGCAGTAGATCTCCTTCCTTTGATATCTTTCGGTTTGAATGTAAAAGTTCAAATTGGACGAAACAGATAGCAACACCTAACGTGGGTGAATACTTTCTTTAGCCTGGGGTGCCGGTGTTTCTCACTGTTTTCGGCACTTGACATTTTGAGATCCCATTTCTTCTCACCAGTCACCATTCGGTCCAAAACAGATTTATTCTTGAGACGAGGCAACAACCAAGAACACACATTCACTCTTTGATGTCGATGGTTGAGTGTCCAAATCTAAGCTTCTGTGCTAATTCCTCAACAATTACGATGGAATTTTGTTCCGTCAGGTTTTTCAGGAGGACCTCGTCGAGCTCTATAGATCTTCCAGGACGATTCTGACTCGGAATTTCTGGAACCACTGTTTACACTTACTTACGCTTATTGTCGGATTCCCGTATACTGCATTAATATTCCACACGCTTTCTGTGGCGTAGTTGCCTTTATTGAACTCATAAAGTAAAATATACCGAATAGGCTTCTTTGTCACATTATAGCTTTGAAAAAATAAGTGTTTAAATCAAACTGCTTTCTTCAAAACTTGCACTAAGAATAAGGATACGGTAAAATTATGACCTGCCTTTATAGCATGTTGATGCAGGTAGTTTATCCCGTCCTCACTTCGCATTATTTATAGGATGACACAATACATAGATATAGCAAATTCTGAGGCACCCTGTATATGATATACATACATACATATATATATATACATACATACATACATACATATATACATACATATATATATATATATATATATATATATATATATTATATATATATATATATATATATATATATATATGTAAGTGTGTATGTGTAAAGAGTGAGAATAAAAGTGAGAATATAACTTCAAGATAGCCGCAGAGATAGGGATATTGGTTGCGAGTGAAACGCGTTAATGATAAATTCTGGAGATGATAACGATACGAAATATATAGGAATCGTAAACACATACATAACTAGATATATACAGCGTAATAGCTCCCTTATGTATAGAAATATAATCGATTCCTATCTCAACAAGTCCATAAACTGCAGAGGAAATGATCAAACACTATTCTTATAAGCAGAAACATTGTTGAAAATAAAAGCCATGTTCGAATGCAATGCAAATATGATTTGTGTGTGTGTTTGATGATCTTAAAGCGTTTCAAAATGTTAAATATTAAAGACCGATTATTTCTATGTTTATAGGCATATGAACAATGATACATTCTAGTGAATATATTTCAACAACCGTCATCACGCCTGACTGGTCATAGGTTTAGCAAAATGTACACATATTAGTATTATATGCAGTGTGGGAAAATGTTTCACATTTAGAAACGTATCATGTAACCCGAATATTTCAACTCCTGTTTCTCCTTTTAGTCATCGAATGTTTATTAGGGTGACGATGGTACTTTCTCGGAAGCTTAAAGTCTGAAATTATCTTCAGGCCTTTAGCTTCCTAATAAAATGTGAATATTTACAAAAAGAAAATGTACGTAAATAGTTTCAATAATTCGTCTATGTTATCCATGTTGTGTATCCAAGTCAAGTAGTCCTGGATCTCTTGTATTGAAAGAAATATCGCAGTTAGATAAAAACTGGCATTATCGAGGTGATATATAATCAGTTTCACAAGAGCAAACATTCAAATATTCATTAAATAATCTTACATACGTGTATAAAAAAACGCATGCATATACGTATATGAATATGTATACATGTGTGTACACACTAAACTAAATGCACACATATGTATATGAATTATTAAAATGGCTACACGCAATTAAAAGCCAAAAGGCACAAATACAGTGGTCACTAAAAGCGATTAAGTGTGCATGTTAGTACCAGCTTTACTAGAAATAAAAGTCAAAACAACTCTAATCTTCGAAAAGAGCCTTTTCTGATCCACAGAGCGCTGTGTATTGACTGACGTATATATATATGTGTGTTTGTAGAAAGAGAGAGGGAGAGAGAGTGAGAGTGAGAGAGAGTGAGAGGGAGAGAGAGAGAAATAATACATTTCTAAATCTCTCAGGGAGATTTATGCAGTTGTAACACGATAAAGTGATGGTATGTTGTCAACTTAATGTGACAGTCCTATGAATGGGAATAATACTACTACTATTTAGCCCTAAGAAGAACCGCTTCCTGTTGGCCTTGACACATTTCCTGTGACCTCATGTTTAGAAAGGGGGAGATAAGCACCTCCACCCAGCAAAGCCAGCATCCAGAGACTCACTTCTGAGTCATTGCTCGTCATCAGTCCGGAGTAGCATGGCTCTGCTAGATGTCGATGCCCATCTGCCCCTGTAAATATATAATAATTCAAGTGAAATACATTCACAAATTTCGAAAATAGAAGCGGTGCTTCCTAGGGCTAGCAATAATATTATTCCCATTCATGGGACTGAAACATTAAGTTCACAACATACCGACACTTTATCATGTTACTACTGTATAAATCTCTCTGAGAGATTTAGAAATGTATTATTTGTATTTTCGAAATCAGTGAATGTATTTCATTTGAATTATTATATATTTACAGAGGCAGATGGGCATCTACAACTAGCAAGGTACACACCTTTGTTGTTTTTTGAAGAATTCTAGCCGATTGTTGTGCGCAGCCGCCATTGTTGGATGGTAGTGAAAGATGAAAAGTTATGCGGATGCTACTGGAAATCGAGTTTCCCTGGACCCACGTGCACTGAAGCCGGAGATGATTCAGTGAAATAAGGAGTTGATATACAAAGATTATGGTATGACAAAAAAAGAAGGGTCAAATGTGAAAATGACCCTACCAGAGGAGGAAAAATTGAAAATGGACCGGAAGACGGCTATATTCAGAACATTTTCGAATGAAAATAGAAGAATTGAACACGCTCCGCAGGAAGAGGTAGAAGAAATCTCAGAAGAATAAATAGGAGACAGCGTGACGTTCTTTAGAAGAGGAAAGAGATATGCGTTGATAATTGTAACCTTTGTATCAGAAGAGGAGGCGAAAAAACCGACAACAGGCTGATACAGGGAGAAAAATGGACGTTGATGCTGAACTGTTTGCGCAAAAGAATCGTTAGAATTGGGGTGGGAAGAATCCCACCGTCGACAGACCCAGAATGGATAATAGCAGCAATTTTTAATTCGGAGCTGAGGAAGAAAAGCGAAGACCTAACAATTGGCATGATAAGCCTAACGTAACGAATGAAATTATAGATAATCTGTGCAGTGAGCTCGGAATATTATGATGAAATGCCAGAAACTTTGGAACTACCAAATGAAGAAAAGCTGGAGATAATGTTGGAGGGGAGACCCCAGAAGTGTTACGGATGTGGTGAAAGAGGTCACTTGAGAAAGAAATGCCCTAGAGCAGCAGTGGAAATAGTGGAGTAGAGTATTCAGGAGAATATAGAAGGCAGAACATGACGGGAACTTTGCGGAGGTGAAAGCCAGAAAAATGGTTTGAGGGTCGGCACAATTTTACTATCATGACTCCAACACCTTAAACACTAAATCAGGCGCTACCACACACGTTGACTTTACTAGTTTCAAAAATGGTGTAACGAATTCAAAATTTGGAAACTCTTGTTAACTGAATTAGAGATGTTTTGAGTGCTTCATATCTATAATACTATCTTTATTCTCTTAACTGGTTGAATACCGTCCTACTCATTGAACTTCATAACACACAGATTTATGCTACTGTACTTGAGTGACCGTTGCACATCTTAAGATTGTAGAAGCTTAACGAGTACTGTCGAGCGATTTACGATAAGAATATTGCACTCCAAAAGAAATGTTTTTCACAGGGACTGTTCTCCCAGAAACATTCATTCACTATCTAAAAACATTTTCCTGAAGGTTGTCATAGTAAAAGAAAAACCAAAAGAGAATGCCTTTCTATACGCCTCCATGACATTGTTCCTTTCAAGGTTGCTGTTTTTGGATCTCATTTCCGCGATTAACTTTAATAAGCACTCTTACTCTCACCCGCTGCAATCTAAGCTGGATAAAGGTTTACGTCTATCTTAGATCTCTCGTAGTAACTTTATATTTTCGAAAAACCTAACAACCTATACCAGATAGACAGGGATATTCATATTGAATCATTAATTAATTTTATCACAGATAAATATCGGAAGTGAGACCTAGATATTCGCGTATCTTTTCGCCTACACGCTACATCCCTCTCCAAAAGCTTAGCATAGATAGACCTGGGTGTCTAGCTAAAAGGAAACTTGATATGTACGATAAATCCAAATGTAGACTAACTAACACGTCTAAAACGGAGCTATGTTTTACTAGGCCGAGCTCCGTTTTAGAAAATATTTTAAGGTATATTGCTAATAAAATGAAGCGATCTTTTTACTATGGATTTCTCGGTGAAGTTGTGAATCGAATCTATCAGTAATAAACATAACATAATTTGACATTATGGTTTGTATGTGTCGATATCTGAATGCCAGCCTGCGCAATGCATTCGAATTTGCATGTCAGTTTGTAACCATTCATGAACAAGAAATAAGCCCCATTATATATGCACATAAAAATGCTGTTATTTAGCGACGGATTTAATTGGACCCAAAGCTATAACACCGAAAATATATGCGATCTGGTTTATATATATATATATATATATATATATATATATATATATAGCTGTATGTATATGTACAGTCCAAAATTATATGATTATCCTACTTACTGTAACATAGGTCAACATTTCACTTGATGTGAACTCAGGAATACGGTGTGTGAATTTCCTTGATCTCTTGGCTTAGTTTCAAAGTTCTATCTTCGTGACACTGTGATATATAGATGCATGCATCAGAAACGGTAAGTAATTTTAAATTGTTTGTGGCGATGAGAAAATGCAATATAACAAAAAAATCAAAAATCAAAAGGGATGGAAATAAGTACAAATTAAAACTCTTATTTTCTAGGTCGCATTTTCATTTCTTTGCAGGCT
>NC_043003.1:31853326-31883326 GCF_006345805.1 Octopus sinensis
TATAACTCTCTCCATATTTCATTCTAATAAATCAAGAGATTCAATGGAAATATCTGCCTACGTACGATACTTCACAACCACCTATGAAATATTCATAAACATACACACGTACACACATTCTTCAACACACAAACGCCCATACACGATCGTGCAGACACAAAAATCACACGCACAAAACACAAAGTGTTCTGTTTACGATCTAAATGTATGTTTACTAACGTGCTAGTATTTTTACAAATGTAACATGCATGACAATGTATGTCTACCGATATACATGTCTAAAAATATTTCCTCTGCTGGGGATAACAGGGGCGTCGTAACATGCTCTATGCGGTATCTAATATTCAGTGTTTATGGCCAAATTTAATATCGAGATGGATATGAAGCGTGACACGCATCATTGAAACAACTATGCACATGCGTTTAGATTTGTATACTATCTCGATCGATCTCATTCAACTACATCTTATAGTAATGAAACTACTAGAATACCAGCTGAAAGAATAGAGAGCCATTGGGAAGAATATAATGATGGGAAACATTCGCCGGTTCTTTATAAGCATACTAAACTCAAGCAGGAAGACATGCCTTATTTTCGACTCAAATACGTTCTCAATTCCACATCAATGAATTTGAAATCAAAGTGTATAGATCCGCAACAAAATCCTAAATACCGGAAATTGTTAACGTACCAATTAGTGCTATCCAGCACACTTCTCATATATATATATGTATATAAATATATACATATATATATATATATATATATATATATATACATATATATACATATATATATACATATATATATGCTAGACCACTGGTGTGAAGTCGATGTTAATTAAATTAATATCTAATTTCTCACCATCATTTTAAATTTGAATTTAAATTAATACGTTCTCTAACCGGCAAAGGCCACTGCAGTAAAGTATTATCTGCAGCATCAGTTTTTCCGTTAATTTAGCGCCCCAGAACGAGGACATTTGAAATAGTAACCAGTAGTGTAACGGGTAGAACTTTTTACAGGTCTGACTTTGTGCAGACGTCCTAGTATGCAGTCCTGCAAATTATATTCATCTGGACGCTCGCACCGATGATCTACGGAATTTATGTAATTAAAATTGTGTAATATGTTAATAGTGAAACATGTATGCGAATAATCCATATTTTTATTACTTTTTCTTTTGTCTTGCTCGATTACGTTTTTGTTGTTTTGCTAAACTTTTCTTGAGAACATTTCTTATTTGTAAGACCATAGCGGATCCATTTCTAGCATAAGGGTCTCCACACTGGCTTACCTCTACTATGTATATATATATATATTATATCTGTAAATGTAATATGTGACAATTATTCGGTAGCCATATTAAAACTCCGAGTTTCGGATGTCAGGGTGGAAATCCACGCCGCATTCTCTTCAGTAATCCGGCCTTAGGAAAAAATGCTATGAAGATTTATGCTAATAACACTCATGTACGCTCGATCAAACGATATCAAACATAACATAAAAGAAACAGCATTTCCGAATTTATATGGACAACTAATTCCGTATCCCTCCATCAATTCACCGTGTGCGTCACGGGATAGTACCGCAGAAAAACTACAATTTGCATTTTTCAAATTCATAATCTTGAATATATTCTGACGAAGGAAATGAATTTTTACACAATTCTAATCCCAAAACGCGTATATGTTATTTTTTATTTCTGTTTTTGCCTATGTGAGTTACGAGTATTGCTGCCTGTGGAGATATATTGTAGTAGAGGAATTATTAGTTTTGACTGCTATTTCTAAATGTCGGTATGTGGTGAAGCAACTTTTTGCTGACCCCTTAATTATGTTTATACACACACACACACATATATATATATATATAGGTATACACACACAAAAACACACTCACAAACACACACACATACATTCACACACACACACACACACACACACACACATATATATATATATACGTGTGTATGTATGTATGCATGTATATACATAAGGTATTAAATTATGTCCCAACATCCATAAAGCTATAGTCCTCTCATATGTCAACCATAAGATTTCTCAGTTGCCTGTGTTGTAAAGAAATCTCTACATTTACTTGCTAATTTCCAGTAGAAAGCTCAGTTTATATTGTAACGTTCGATACAAATATGGCAATTATATGTATGACATGTATAACTGCATTTCTATGTATAGGAAGGAATAATGTAGAGTTTTTGTTGAATCTAAGAGATTTGATGTAGTTCCAAACTGCGTCACAAAGTTCTGTTACTAAGCTGTGTACGTGATCAATACTAATTATATTTCAATAGTAAGCCCAGTCTATATGCAAATTGGTTTAGCAGAATTGTACTGGTAAACATTATGTGCATCGGGTCCAGTTTAAACACGAAGAAATAATCTTTAATGATGAATCAGAGGATTCAATGTTTGAGATACTCCATCACCTTACAAAAATGATATCGTCTATAATTTGAATATTTTATCCCATTCGTATTTTTTAATAACAAACACACACATAATATATATGTACTTTTTCTGCTTTTACAGCAATAACTGTCTCAGCTTTATATTCATATTACAAAAGCTTGACGCGCGCATATCTCTGTGAAATACTGTCCTGAGGTAGAAGTAAATGAGACACGCAGATTCCAATCCAGAAAGCCATTAACCATCAAAGCCAAAGCCGAATATATAACTAGAAACAACTTACCGACAAACCATCCCAGTTCCCAAAATCAAAACCGAATAATAATGTTGACCGCTGTATAAAAGCAATTTCCATAAATAAATATCAGATCTCAATAACTCCAGCAATGGATTGTATGTCTGGAATAGATGACAATAAAGAGAGAATACCTGTGACGATTTCTAACTAGTTTGTTGTCAGATGCAACCGATTCTATACAAATTCTTAATCAATAGTTGATTTATTTTCTATTTCAGTATCTAATCATCTTCCAACATCGTTATCGATTAATTGCAAAAATAAATTATGCATTATTGTTTCTTTTGTTCGTTTGTATATTTCTTTACGCATTGAAATACGCCGATATATCAAATGATATTAGTTTACTTTCGAAGTACCTTAGACTAATTCCAAGTCTATCACCAGGGAATGTAACAAATAACATAGATATAGGGGTAAGGAATAAATAGTACGCTGTTATTAGGGTAGGCATGATTTTTTTTTATATATCCTAAGTATACATAAACAAACATTTGCAAATAACCATACATTTATTTGCTAGAGTGATCCTCCAATGTAAACAATATTCACACGATAACGCAGTTATAGATTAACAAATTGTAAGCCGCCATGGCACAAGTAAAAGTAATGACTTCAATTGCATACATATGTTCCACGTTTTGGGATCAGTCTTATGAGCTCTACGTATATGAATCGATTCAATTCTGTCAGCAATATCTGCACTCACGCACACGCACACACACGTACAGACACATACACGCATGCATACATTTATATAGTGGAGGCGCAATGTCCCACTGATTAGGGCAGCGGACTCGTCGTCATAGGATCGCGGTTTTGATTCCCAGAACGGGCGTTGTGAGTGTTTATTGAGTGAAAGCACCTAAAGCTCCACGAGGGACCAGCATGGGATGGTGCCGTACCCTGCTGTAGTCTTTCACGACAATTTTCTCTCACTCCTTCTTCCTGCATTTCGAAGGACCAGCCTTATCCGACTCACCCCGAAAACATTAAGGGTACACGTGTCTGTGGAATGTTCAGCCACTTGCACGTTAATTTCACAAGCAGGCTGTTCCGTTGATCAGATCAACTGAAACCTTCCTTGTCGTACTGCTACGACACCCGCCCCCATATATATATATGGGGCAAAGACATAATTTCGGCTTCTAGACATTTTGTCTACGCCATGTTTTCTTTCCTTTTCCTTCTTCACTTTTTTTAAAATTGTATGCCCTTGCTTTTTACTATGAAGATGAAGAACTTTATTCTCGCATTTGCTTATTGACAGCGTTTGGTAACCGATCGGAAACGGCCGTAACTTATGTTATTTCACCTATTTTATGACATGCTTTGTATTAAAATATAAGCTATAAATGTGGTCTAATCGATGTGTTTGTTAATCTGTGGTTTTCTCCATTTTCTTATTATATATACACATGCATACATACATACATACATACATACATACATACATACATACATATATACATATACATATATATATATATATATATATAATATATATATATATATATATATATATATATATAAATTTTAAATGAGGGTGAAAATTGGATATTAATTTGATTAACATCAATTTAAAACCTGTGGTCTTGCATATTAAAATCTGAAGATTTAAAATACTGTCAAAGAAAGGCCCCTTTCATTCATGAATGACCATGGGACTGCACCTAGAAAGTGCCCCTTCGAGGCACATGTCTGGGTAGTTTGTTTTCATAGAAAAACAGCAGCCGCCCATGCATACTATTCTCTCCTCTCTACACCAACGATGTTTACCAGGGAAAGTTGTCATCAATGACGTTGCAACTGATTTCTTCAACGGAATGAAATGGAGGAACGTAAAATAAAGTATTTTGCTCAAGAACACAATACGCAACCAGGTCCATGATTGGAACACACTAACTCATGCAATGTTCTCATTAATCGATTAAATGGAGACGCTCGAAACGGCCGTAATGTTTTGATAATTGAACCTCCTTGTTATTTATTTACATTCTGTTCACCTAACTCAGAGCTGTGCGGAAAATACCGAACTGGCTTGGTGCCTCAATTTCAGTACGTAATTCAACTGAATGCTTGTGAGCCCGACGTTCTAAGCACTGAACTATGCGCCTTCTCGCGCACACACAGCACACATACATTCACACACACACACATTCACACACGCACACGCACATATATACATATATATTAGTATATATGTGTACTAACGTGGCTATGTCGGCATTATATGTTCGTGAAAAAGTAAATTCTCCGTCAGCCAGTAAGTGGAAAACGTGTTAGATTAATAGTCAGATGAGTCAGATATTGAAATCATATATTTTCTTTTTTGTTGCATCTTGAATAGAAACTATAATTGTAGCACCATTGTTTGAACTATCTTTTAGTGATGCCTATAAAGCATTTATGCAATTGTGATGTTTGCTTCCATGGATGTAAGCTGAAATTTGTGATCCAATGTAACGTATTGCACAAGCTTATAAATTTTCCATGTCTTATATACCTGCAAGAACGATGTTACATTACAATAAAATCTCTTAATAAAATAATGCAGCTACAAAATATGATCAATCTGTCTGGTTGTATTATAATATTTCGCCATGCATAATGTTCCATTCAATTCTGGATACGATTGTTTTTTGCGGATTATTAAACACCAATTAACTTCCCGTCATTGATTCCACCTTCGTAAAAGATATAGATTGTTTATCTAGTCATTTACGTCATACTGTCTACCCAGCAAGTGTTGCGCACTTCCTTTTGATATATCTCGATGCTTTAAATTAAACGGATCCCATTGAATCACTACACACACACACACACACACACGCACACACATATGTATACAAATATGTGTGTGTGCGTGTACATATATGTATATATATATCTATATCTATCTATCTATCTATCTATATATATATATATATATATATATATTATATATATATATTATATATATATATATAATAATATATATATACATATATAAAACTCAACTTGTGTGTCTGTGTGTGTATCTGTGTGTGTGTCTGTGTGTGTATATGTGTGTGTGTCTGTGTGTGTATCTGTGTGTGTGTCTGTGTGTGTATCTGTGTGTGTGTCTGTGTGTTTAACTTCCCGGCACATCTCCTCCTAGCCACCAAATCGTAGAAGCACCAAAAATGGGTCACTTAAATTTTAGGCGGATGAAAATTGAACTGCGCTATTTCTGTTCCGAAATTCATCTCGCAAGTGCAAAAATCGATAATGTGTATGTTTAGGCCTTATCCCATGCATTGAATAGTGAACTTTACTCAGTCAGCTGTTTGACGTGAACTGTGTTCACCACGCGTGCAAGCATGCATATATTGCATGAAAAAAAAAATCAAGGTATAAAAACCAATCGCCGTAAACATTGTAGAAATTCGGCAAAGAAATGAATTTTCGGGATGTAGCCTGGAGTTTTTTTTTCGTATTAATCGTTTGGACTTTGTGAATACATACCAATTGTTTTCATAACATTTTAAACGCTTTGAATTAAATGCGACCATTTTGCGTTGAGTCTGCAGTTTAAATCACTTTAACCAAATTTTAGCAGGCCGGATTTTTGATCATCATGATACATCACCAGCGACTCCCTGAAACTCTCCCCTGAAATCCTCGTTGAGAAATTCTGATCTAAAAGAATAATTCAACAATGCAATTATTTGATCAACAAAAATTTATGAAACGCTTCTACGTACTTCCTATTGAGGAAATGGAACACATAAGCGCAAAAATAGAGGGCATTAAATGCTTGATTTTAAAACCAAAATAATTAAATTTTGATTGAACTTCATCCAAGTTTAGCTTAATTCGCGCGTGCATAGAACGCACGAGCGCACGAGCCGGGCAATACTGCCAGTATATATATAATTAACAATATGCTTAAGAAAGGCCTTATGAGCTTTCTCATATATATTAACGTATCCCATTATTTGGTTTTAAGTTTAATTTCTATCCTTATCCTATATATTGATTCAAATTTTTTTCTAAATTTAATGTAATGAAATTCCTTCCTTCTTCTAGTTATCACCTTTTCCTCATCAGTCAGTCTCTTACTAGAAGCCCTGAGATATATCGTTTTATGTAAATAAAGCTAAATATATGGTTCCAGTAAAATAAGTGTCTGGAAGATTGTCTAACATTATTTGATTTATCACCATCAACTAGAACACAGTTGACAATTCCCCATGGATGCAATTCCAAATGATTGTAGACTACTGCTGCAAAAAAACATTCTAAATGTAAATAACTACCTCACCAATCTTACATCGTTAACCCCATTATTGTTCTCTTCTACTCTCTAAATTATAGTAGGCTTAATAAGATATACATTATTTTCTAAATTCATTCTCCCACAAATATAACATGAGGAAACAAGGTAATTATTTTGGTTTCAAGCATTAATAGGAATTTGTTTAAAATGGTTTATCCTCTATGTTGGAAATCCATACGGGCATCTACGTCTGAGGGGAGCGGTTTCATTGATCGATTAAATGGAGCGGCTCGAAACGGCCGTAATGTTTTGATACCTGGACATCCTTGGTATTTATTTACGTTCCATCGTCCTAACTCAGAGGTGTGCTGAAAATAACGAACTGGCATGGTGCCTGAATTTAAGTACCTAATTCAACTGAATCTTTTATGTATATATATATATATTTATTATCTACCTACCTACACACCCACCCACGCACCCAAGTACGTACCTACTCACATACCTACCTACCGACTTACCTACCTACATACCTACACATATATATACATATATATATATGCATATATATACATATGTATATATATATATATGTATATATATATATATATATATATATATATATATATATATATATATATATATATATATATATATATATGTTTAAATGGAGGCACATTATATGTACAATATGCATAAAAAATATTTCTAAACAGTCCATGTATTAATTTGGAGATCAGGAACTTTGATTATGTCAGATTCAGCCACACACTATGTGTCTGCGAATAAAATGAACATAGAGGATAAATCTCAAATACTGCATATGAATAATACTAGGTCTTCTTCCGTCGCTTCGCTGCTATTAAAAGTATTTGTTAATCATACACTTACATTCATAAGTTGTTGAAATAATCTTTAGTTTGACTTTCTCGATGGAGATTAATATCAGGTTGAAGCACATTTATTTAAATAACACAGTTTGAAATACATTTATTTAAATAAGAAACACATTTATTTAAATACTGTTTTCATATTCTACAGTATAAATATATGCTTTGAAAGATATCTTATAAGATAACTTCATGATAAAAACATTCCATGTCAAAATTCTTTTCCTATCTTCTATCCATCCCTCTATCATATATATAATTTCTCCTTTGGTTAATAGTAGAGTTTATTGGTGCGAGAATCTATTGTATTTACACAAAAAGTTTGTCATTCCTGCAGTGTCTAAAACCTGATAGCTTACATCGAACAAGAATATATCTAATCTCTCCTTTTATATGTAATGATGCAGTTTACTACTATCACAAAAACCTAGCTAACAGTGGCTTCAAAGCTATGATTTATTACAACTCTTAAGGTCTAAATATGAAATCTAAAATTAGACATTGAAATAGACCCAGAAAAATAATTTGCCCCGCCTTTCTCCTTAAATGTCAAAATGGGCACAGGCAAGACCTTCCCGACTCTTTTAAATAAGCATTTCTCTGTAAACTATTAATATGGGAATATTTTTAACAGACGCTCGATGAAAATGTCATACAGTTGCTGCCCCCAAAAGAAGATCATTTTCCCTTGTAAGTATCACCAAAAGCCCACCCTTAATTTACATGTCGAGACCCTGAAAGTTGCTCACTCGACCAGGTGTGTATAATAAGTTCTCTGGTCCGTAAGGCAGAAGTTACATCGATGTTTCAAGATAACCTAAGCGAATAGAAATATTGCAGTGGGTTATATGAAGGCAAGTTCATAAGACGTTATGCAAACCATGTCTTCTTTCCTGCACATCAACAAAAGTAAAGCCCTTAAGTTTTGCCAGATACATACTGGGTTTCAAGACCAACTGCACCCCATTTACAATCAAGCGAGAATCGTCGAGAAATCCATTTCAAATCAACAGTTCTGACAAATGCAATTTATGCACAGATGACATCGCATATTTAAGACCCATTTCTAAATTTCAAATCTGAAATTTTCAGGAAATTTAAGCATATGGGCAAATTTGTTTTGGCGAACTGGCGGATCAACCCTCTCTAGATTGAGCAGCTCTCGCGCAGACTTTAGGTCCTTGCCATTGAATTATTCTATAGCATGTTGTTTAATTAAGACTTCAACGGTCAAAGGAAAAGTAATTCCAATTGCCGTTCTGTTTCTTTTTCTGTTTTATTCATCCTTCCACTCTTTGCATCACCCTTCTCGTGTCTCTGGTGTTTTCCCCAGTACCAGTGTGGTGCTACGTGTTCAAAAATTTTCTAGGTGCACTCCCATGGCTATTCCTGACTGAAGTGGGCATTTTCGCTTTTACTCAGAATTGAATGCTTGAGAGTAAACTTATAGCTTCCACGGAGCTGGTAAAATGAAGCGAAAGTATATTTCAGAAAGCATTTACATACATGGAAAGGCCATTGTAGGAAACCCAAAAAATCATGAGAAAGAGAGTATATTTCTTATGAGTAGATTTCGATAGTTCTGTTATATATACATGCATTTAAACAGAGGTATTATGAGCCCTTTTGTATATATATATATATATTATATATAATATATATATATATAATATAATATATTATATATATATATATATATATATATATATAATATATATATATATATATATTATATATATATATATATATATATATATATATATATGTGAAATAGAAAGATGAATAATCTTGTAGTAGATTAATCAACAGTTTAACCGATACCTTAGTAGCAAAAATCACAGCAGTAAACAGCACGGTTGGAGGTACAACCATCTGGCGTTGCAACCGTGCGTTGGTGCGGATAATTGAAATTAAAACATTATTGGTGAATTGAAGAAATGGAGCTGAACGCAGATTGAACAGAAATCGTTTTATTTCATTCTACACGTGTTTCGAAAGGCACAAATTACCAAAATCCGATTGAATAATGGGACCATATTGTGTCTTTCTCTTCAGGAAGAAAAAAGGAAATCCGTTGGAAACACAAAAACAGAACAGAGGCGGAGCAAAAAACAAATCGAACTGTGCTCCTAAGAGCCCATGGCGAAACTGTTTATCAGTGTATGTTGAGAACCGGTGGCTGAAGAATTCAACGGGTCAGGCATCGGTCAATCATGTGGGTGAGGGTGTATAGATGTTCTTTGTGACCGAGAATAAAGTTCTGACTATTTAAAGAATATTGGATGTTTTATAAGTGGCGAGAAAAAATCTACTTAGAGACGTGTGTGTGTGTATACTGTTCTATATATGTTGGCGTAGGGGTAGAAAACATTTTTTGTGTACGTGTGTGCGTTTGATCGTTCGGCTGTCAGTGGCTACTGCTGTGATAACCGTTGGGTGGCAGAAAGAAAAAAAATATTAAAAAATTATATATATATATATTATGTTATATGTGTGTGTGTGTTCATCTAAGCCTACCTTGTCAAGGGAACCCCCCGCTGTGAAAAAACCAAGCCCCGTTTGTCTTACAGGAGTAATTCCCCTTGTAGTGGTCAATCGTAGATATCTTAAAGGCTATTTCAGAATTTGTTACCAAGGGCTATGGGTGCCGGTATTATTTATAAACGCTATTTAAAGGCCAGATAAGTGTAACGCCGCCAATGGGGGCATCGAAAAGCCGACTGTAAGAGCCCGTTTACCATCCGGCCTCTGGCAAACAAAATATGGAAGAGTTCGGAGACACAAAGGTTGCACTGTCTTCTGCCCCATCAAATGGGAGGGCCACCGACAAAATTGACCATTCCAGCCTATAGCTTAAGTTCGCATCTCTTCAGTCGCCATATTAGCTTACTGAGTCCCGTGTCTGGCGCTTGTTCACGTCCCGAAAAGTTGCGTAATGGTTGGAGACACGCAAAGACAATCTTGAGGATGATGCCCCTACATAAGTGAAGGCATCTGAGTCCGTGTAAACCTTGCATTGGTATAGACGGCGTTTTTGATCTTGGAGTTCGCCGACGTGAATCTTAATCTGCTAGGATTGGTTTCTGAAATTAGAACTGCGTTCCTGACACTATATTCGTTCCGAGACCTGCAGCCGCTTACTACTCTATTTTCCACTACGTCACTATTAACTATAGGAATAACCCCTGATTCTCCACTATCTATCAGAGTGCTGTCATTGCTACTGCCCGTGGTACTGCTATTGCGGGAAATGATGCTGGGGATGCTAATGGGGCTCTCTACCCTACTCCCATTGTTACCGTCAACCACAACACCCCTATTTATACTATAACCCCGGTGGGTACTCCCTGGCTGGAGCTGAGATTATGTGTCACTGTACTGGCTCTCATATCATTATTACTACTATAATTATTCCTACTGAGCATTAAACCGGAGCGGAAGAGGCTGTGCCTCCGGAAAAAGGTGATAGGGTCTTAGTAAGTAGCCTATTATTATGGGAGGCGATTATCTGGGCGAGGTTTTTAGTGTGGGAGAAAGCTATCCTAACTTTATGTGAGTTAACCGTGGAGTAATATTTGGAATTTCTGGGGAAGTTATTGGCGATGGCTTGTCTAAACATGAGGGGAGGTTAGTTCTAATCTGCTTACCAAAGGGGATTACAAACCATATATGCTTATTCCTATCAGTGTGATGGGTCGGGACGCCAGCTCTCGCATTCGGGTGGGTGATTCTCGGATGAATAACGGGTCTTGGGTTAGTGTAAGACCTCCCGGACCGATAATTATCCTTGTTCGCTAAATTAAATGCGGGAGCGACTACCCCGGCATCCGCCGCGCTCCCGTCCTTACTTAAAATGTTAATGTTATTATATACGGCCCTATCCTGATGACCGAATGATGGCATCGGAAGGGCCGGATCAATATAAATTACCTTCTGCCTATAACCGGCCTGGATAGTGCGGCGTTATAAAATTCCGCTTTCTGCATAAAAATATCGGCACTGGCGACAAGCCAAGACAATCTTAGATAGATGTTTTTAACCAAATTGTCTGTTACGGTTTTGGCATGATTTGAGAAGACACTGACATACTTCAAATTAGTGGAAGGCTTATGGTAAGGGCAGTATGAGTCGCTATTAAGGTTAAGTGTAACGTCTAGGAAATTAGCCTTGGTGAGTTCATTATCAAAAACTATACTCATGCCCATTCTATTAAAAAACCTAGCTAACCTGCTCTTAGTTTTCTGCACTATTCTGTTCGTGTGTTTTGCAGGTAAAACAGACAATCGTCACGATACAGGCCGCCCGCGATCTCCGGGAATTGATCGGACAATTCGTAGAGAATATATATCCGACCAAATCGGCTATCTGCGCACTATCCGAACTACCCATAGGCACATCAAATTCATTGGGAGTATCTTTACGGATCCACAACTTATTATCAAACTTAATAAACGATTTCCTGGCAACTAAAATGATATCTATCT
Organism: Octopus sinensis; assembly: GCF_006345805.1. Taxonomy (NCBI): domain Eukaryota; kingdom Metazoa; phylum Mollusca; class Cephalopoda; order Octopoda; family Octopodidae; genus Octopus; species Octopus sinensis. The sequence goes on from NC_043003.1 coordinate 31,865,672, forward strand.
CTTCTCTGTGAGGCCAGCCTTGTTGTGAGCATGCCAGAGGGCCTTATTTAGCACACTAGGGTTAATCGAGGGGTAGAAGCTGGCGATATCAAACCGAATGAACCTAGTACGGTTCTTATTGGGGATGGAAGAGAACCACTTCACTACCTGCGAGGAGTTGGCCCAGAGGCTGAGCTTCAGCTTGTTTACTAAACTAGGGATATATTTATCTAAAATGTACTTACTGATTATCCCGATATCAGATCTAGCAGGGCATATGAGTCTTAGCGCTGGGTTGGTGTGGAAGTTAGGTTTATGGTCCTTCACTATAAATCTGGGTTCTTGGGGCTAAGCGGCTGAGTTCTCATTTGAATTCGGTGTTTAAATATTATATCCTTAATTCCAAGTTTACCTTCCTCAGGGTACTCCAATTGGTTTTTCTATAATTTTTCTTGATCTCTTTACCGAGTAAATCTAGGTACTGCTTAATGGGCATCTTGTATGTGTTCCTGGTCTTGTCGGACTGGACCAGGACTCCGTCCGTTCTATTAATGTCCTTGGTAATTTTATCTAGGTATCTGAGGTGGGCATTTCTCCTGGGTGACTTCCTGAACTTAATCTTTCTAACTATGTCCCACAAGTCGTCCTCAAACTTCTTCAGTCTTGGGTTCGGTGGCGGCGTATCCAATGTTTTAAAAAGCCGGCCGTATTCGGACGATGCTGTTGTCCGGTTCGATTTTAGATCTTCGTTCTCGTGGAAGAAAATGAGCCATCTTATCCGGTTTATGAATGCGTTGGTTTTACAAACCAACTCCTTAAGGAAGGCATCCTTTGGTGGTATAGGAATATCCTTAAGGGACGCATCAATCTCGAACAACTCCATTATTGGCATCGGTTAAAGTAGCAGTTTCTTGACGAAGCGGTATGTATTATGTGAAATAGAAAGATGAATAATCTTGTAGTAGATTAATCAACAGTTTAACCGATACCTTAGTAGCAAAAATCACAGCAGTAAACAGCACGGTTGGAGGTACAACCATCTGGCGTTGCAACCGTGCGTTGGTGCGGATAATTGAAATTAAAACATTATTGGTGAATTGAAGAAATGGAGCTGAACGCAGATTGAACAGAAATCGTTTTATTTCATTCTACACGTGTTTCGAAAGGCACAAATTACCAAAATCCGATTGAATAATGGGACCATATTGTGTCTTTCTCTTCAGGAAGAAAAAAGGAAATCCGTTGGAAACACAAAAACAGAACAGAGGCGGAGCAAAAACAAATCGAACTGTGCTCCTAAAGCCCATGGCGAAACTGTTTATCAGTGTATGTTGAGAACCGGTGGCTGAAGAATTCAACGGGTCAGGCATCGGTCAATCATGTGGGTGAGGGTGTATAGATGTTCTTTGTGACCGAGAATAAAGTTCTGACTATTTAAAGAATATTGGATGTTTTATAAGTGGCGAGAAAAAATCTACTTAGAGACGTGTGTGTGTGTATACTGTTCTATATATGTGTGTGTTGGCGTAGGGGTAGAAAACATTTTTTGTGTACGTGTGTGCGTTTGATCGTTCGGCTGTCAGTGGCTACTGCTGTGATAACCGTTGGGTGGCAGAAAGAAAAAAATAAAAAAATTATATATATATATTATGTTATATGTGTGTGTGTGTTCATCTAAGCCTACCTTGTCAAGGAAACCCCCCGCTGTGAAAAAACCAAGCCCCGTTTGTCTTACAGGAGTAATTCCCCTTGCAGTGGTCAATCGTAGATATCTTAAAGGCTATTTCAGAATTTGTTACCAAGGGCTATGGGTGCCGGTATTATTTATAAACGCTATTTAAACGGCCTGACCCGTTGAATTCTTCAGCCACCGGTTCTCAACATACACTGATAAACAGTTTCGCTATGGGCTCTTAGGAGCACAGTTCGATTTGTTTTTTGCTCCGCCTCTGTTCTGTTTTTGTTTTTCCAACGGATTTCCTTTTTTCTTCCTGAAGAGAAAGACACAATATGGTCCCATTATTCAATCGGATTTTGGTAATTTGTGCCTTTCGAAACACGTGTAGAATGAAATAAAACGATTTCTGTTCAATCTGCGTTCAGCTCCATTTCTTCAATTCACCAATAATGTTTTATATATATATATATATATATATATATATAGTTGTTTGTATGTTTGTATATATAATTGTTTGTATGTGTGCGCGTTTATGAGTGTATACATAATATTTTGGTTTCCGAAATCTGGGATGGTTCTGTCTTGAGTTGAATAACATTGTTTACACTAAATAAACTCAGACCACATAGTTAAGAAATCATAAACATGTTTTCCCCTTCGCGAAAACATTGGATTATAATTGTTTAGCAAATCATTTAAAGATTTCAATACGCAGAGAATAAAAAAACAATATGTGGTATTATGGTTTCTATTTCAAACATTATATTTGTTCAACAAAACAAAGGACAGATATACTCACATATAGAAACAAACATTCTTATTCTCATACGCGTACACATAGATTCAGGAAAGTTCAAATAGTATATGCTATTAATTGACAAATATGGCTGTATTATTATGTACAGTTTTCCAAGGAAATATACGATTCAGCCGGCATATTTATTTATCTATTTACTTTCAAATAGGTATAAAGCCTTTAGTGGACAATGTTTATTCACCATTGAAATAACATCTATTATTTGTAGGTGTTTGTCTAATGCAGAAATATCTCATTCTTTCGAATTCAGAATTAATAAACACGTAAATATATTAATACAATGACCACATAAAACATACAACTTATCGTCTGGTAATATTTATAACGTGATGAAATTGTAGAGTTGTTAGTGTGTCGAGCAAAATACTTTGTAAGTTAAGCATGTTATTAATTTTTTTAAGGTAGAATGAAATAAAGTATCAGTCAAGTACTGAGATACATTGAATCCGCTGACAAATGAGAGCCAGTGGATTAAATGGGCTGCGGATCTTGAACAAATCATCTATGTGCTGACTTCCCTTTAAGAGGGATAGAGTGTAAATCCCAACCACTATGCTATTTGCGTATGGATAAGCAAACATTGATGTACCGCGCAATTTGTGAGCAAAATACTCAATTCTTCCTATGATTTGGGTTTGTCGCATTCCAGAGGAAAGGTACTCGTTGTGTAACATACACGGTCAGCAATGTGCTGGAAAGAGTATTCCTGTGATGGCAAAGGTGGTAAATCTTTGATCACGTATCAGCTGTTTCATGATAACGTGGATCTAACGAGAGCACAAGATGTTAACCATCGTATATTTTTATGTTAATATTCTTGATTTTAGTTCCAGTATTCTACAAAACACCCTTCCAGTCTGTTGTACTCATTCAGTAGTGAAATTACAAAATAGCTGTTGTTGCTGTTGATTTCATAGATTGTTAGAGCGTGAAATAATTAAAATGCAGTATAATGTCGACCAATTAAAATATTTGCATTAAAAATATATATACAATTTCAAGATTAAGAAATATTTATAATGCTAATAAACGAATATATTCACAAAATGAAAATATGCAAGAGGTGTTCATAGGTAATGTGTAAATATACAAATACGTGTGTTATTGAGTTATTATATACTCTCACATACACATGTATACAAACACGCAGACAAACACATGCACACACACGGACGAAAAAAAAACGCGCGCAACACATGGACGCATGCTCACATACACGCGCATATACAGAATACTCACAAACACAAGCGCACATATATATATATATATATATATATATATATATATATATATATATATAGTGTAAGTATATTCAATTAGAATGTTATATACTGAATGCAAACCATGTCTTCTTTCCTGCACATCAACAAAAGTAAAGCCCTTAAGTTTTGCCAGACACGTACTGGGTTTCAAGACCAACTGCACCCCATTTACAATCAAGCGAGAATCGTTGAGAAATCCATTCCAAATAAACAGTTCTGACAAATGCAATTTATGCACAGATGATGACATCGCACTTTTAAGACCCACTTCTAAATTTCAAATCTGAAATTTTCAGGAAATTTAAGCATATGGGCAAATTTGTTTTGGCGAACTGGCGGATCAACCCTCTCTAGATTGCGCAGCTCTCGCGCAGACTTTAGGCCCTTGCCATTGAATTATGCTATAGCATGTTGTTTAATTAAGATTTCAACGGTCAAAGGAAAAGTAATTCCAATTGTCGTTCTGTTTCTTTTTCTGTTTTATTCATCCTTTTATATTGAGCGCTCTATTGTATCAAAGTGTTAATACTATTAAACCATTTATATATTTAAGACGAGCGATTATATATATATATAAATGTGTATTTTTGATAATATATTATTAATATTAGGAAAACAATATCAAAACTCCTCAGAAAGATATACACGAGTGAAAAATAATTGTTGTATTAAAAATATATAAATAAATGGATAAAAATATGTATAAAAATATATGTAGGTATGTATAAGCATAAATATATAATGTGTATGACAGTTTAAAAGTTTGAATTAATTATTTAAAGCATCTTACGATCGTAGGAAACACACATATGTAGATATATATGTATGCATATTTGTATATATATTTGTATATATATATATATATATATATATAAAATTAATTAAGGATAGAAATTGATATTTATCAATTAAGACCAGTGGTCTAGCATATTAAAAAAGAATCCGAAGATTAAAATATTTATATATACCAATTAAGGACTGAACACGAAAAGTGGACAGTCAACATGCTAGATATAGACGTCAAATCGCCATTCACCACAAAAGATTATGTTCTCAGATCAAACTCAACACAAAACCATAGCAATAAACAAGTGAAAAATATACGAAATAAAATAATTACCCATGTACTGAATTAGTTTCAGCTGTTATTTTCCGCAAGGAAAACTGCAGCCATCATCAGCATGGTCCGTTATAAATGTAATTTGATGGACTAGATGCAAACACGATACCGAAATATCGCGTGCATGGAGTTCAGCCTATTACATTAGAATATATCTTTCAAATACCTTTACTTTGGCGCGTTGGAACCCGAGAAAACTAGCCTGCAGCTAATAATTAGCAGCAGTTAATTTATCGGTTAGAGAACATATTTATTTATATAAAATTAATTAAGGGTAGAAATTGATATTTATCAATTAAGACCAGTGGTCTAGCATATTAAAAAAGAATCCGAAGATTAAAATATTTATATATACCAATTAAGGACTGAACACGAAAATAACAGCTGAAACTAATTTAGTACATGGGTAATTATTTTATTTCGTATATTTTTCACTTGTTTATTGCTATGGTTTTGTGTTGAGTTTGATCTGAGAACATAATCTTTTGTGGTGAATGGCGATTTGACGTCTATATCTAGCATGTTGACTGTCCACTTTTCGTGTTCAGTCCTTAATTGGTATATATATATATATATATATATATGCATGTTTGTAAAATCCATAGAGGTCACAAAAGTGACAGAGGGTATTGCCTAGCACTGCTTTTGCTTAAGGCAATAGTTAAGCTAACTCAAAGCCACAAACACATTGTCTTAAGTGACTGACAAAGGTTCTGCCTTTAGGTTCTAAATGCCAATAAGCCGTCCTTGTTAATTTGTTATATATACATCATATATATATATGCATGTATATATATATATATATAATTGAAGAATAGAAAGGTAAACATACCCTTGTTAAAAATCAAAGCGACCGGTTCAAATAACCACCATACATTTTACGGTAAATATACACATGAGTAATGAATGTATATATATATATGTATGAGTGTGTATCTATGTATATATCTCTATCTATAAATATATGTATTTCTCCCTTCCCCTCTCTCTCTTTCTGTATCTCACTCTATCTAACGTATGTATGTTTATATAAAGATAGTGACCTATGTATGTATATATATATATATATATATATATATATAATATATATATATAATATATATATATACATACACTTGCACATATATTAAGTTTCTGTGCATATATACGTTTACATTTATATGTGCCCATTATGTAGGTGTTTTGAATGATGGTTTGCGTGTAAACAACCTGTCAGAAGTGTTTAACCGATACGAAATTTTGTTGATGATATACGACAACGTAGGGAGAGACAAAATGGAAAGAGAGAAACAGCGGGAGAGAACCAACAAAAATAGATTGGACTTGGAAAGAAATAAGGTGAGATATAAATTTAGAAAAACAATACTTTAATTCTATTAGAAAAAAGAATTTATAGTTGAATACTATAGACACAGGAAAAATAATGGGAAAATAAAAACATGACATAAAATAAAGTAGAATTTGATTTATTAATATAACTTACGTTTATAATTGTGTGTATGTTTGTGTGCCGAGATGTGTATGTATTCATGTGCGTATGTGTATAAATCTACATAATGTGTATGCACACACAATCACTTACACACACATACACACTCACACACATACACATATATGTAGCTGTGTGCATACAAATGTGTGTGCATATAAATATATATGTATATATATATATATATTATATATATATATATATATATATGTAGGTATATATATATATATATATATATAAACTTTGGCATCGAGAGTTACACAAATGCCAGAACTGGGCGCCACTGTATAGTGCCAAGGACTCCAAATTTGCCATCAAGATGTAGGACAAGATACTGTGATAGCCTGGGCTTCCGAGGCCCACAGCTCTTCAATATCCTCCCAAAGAACCCAAGGGACCTGCATGGGGTGGATGCAGATGTCGTTCAAATGAAACTGGATCTCTTCTTGACAGGTATCCCAGATGAACCAACTTCACGGCAGGAGGTGCAGATGAGGGCAGCTGCATCGAACTCTCTCATGCACCAAATGGCAATTGCTAAAAAGCATTCGTGAAGTAAAATCATGTAGCAACACCAAATGGCTGTGCCCCAGCACAGCTACAGCTAGTGAGCTGAAACTAGATAAATAAATATAATAAATACATACATACATATATATATATATATTATATATATATATGTGTGTGTGTGTGTGTGTGTGTATGTGTGGTGTGTGTGTGTGTTGTGTATGTGTGTGTGTGTGTGTTTGTGTGCATAACTACATCTACACCTCAGTATTGATTGATTGATTGATTGATTCTAGTTTCAGCTCACGAGCTGTGGTCATGCTGGGGCACCGCCATTTGGTGTTGCTACATGATTTTACTTCACATGTATATATATATATATATATATATATATTATATATATATATATATATATATATATATTATATATATATACATACATACAAATGTGTGTGTTGTGTGTATATGTGTTAATATATGTGTGTGTCGATGTGAATGCGTGTGAGTGTGTGTCAATATGTGTGCGTTTGTGCAGGGTACTGATTACCAAGGTGACTCAAAATACTTAGTGAAATACACGTATGCATACACTTGCACATATACTCGCACACATACACACACGCAGAGTGTGTATATATAACTCAGCAGAGTTATATATAGCTGCTTGGCAAAAGGTAGAGTCTTAAGGGATGAGTAAGGATAGATACGGCTCATAATGCACAAGATCACTCAGAGGGCGCAAACCTCTGTCAAGGCAACATCAACGTTCTCTCAACGACTACCTAGAAATGAATTTTAAAATGAGAATAGCTGATATAAACTCGACTGCTCTCGCAAACGAGAATTTTAAAAATGAACCCGAATGCTCTCAGAAATTAAGTTAAATAAACCGGAAAAATAATGCAGAATCCTTGCCCATACCTGATCGATCCCAATTGTATTGGATGTGAAAATGGCTGTAGAAAATTTAGTAACAGTAAGAAATAGTTTATCCTTATCTAATAAAAGCCAAAGTTAAATTCACCGTTCAAAACAATTATAGCCTAAAGGGAGATAATTGAGAAAGCCTTGAAAGTTAACGTAAGATTGTAATCGTGTAAAGTAAAGTAAGTATAACTAATAATCCAGAATCCTTGTCCGGTATCAGATCGATCCCAAAATTTAATCCCTTCGTGCCAGTCACGAGGCCAGACATCTCTGAAAGTTTCATCCGAATCCATCCAGTGATTCTTGAGATATGTTGTCCATATTGAAACAAACAAACAAACAAACAAATAAAGAAACAACCCAATATCACTGAAACAATACCTCCACCTTCGCTATTGTGCAGGTAATAAACACCAATTGGAATTCTCGTCTAAAACGATTTCAGTTCCATCGAACAAGTAATTTATGTTGGAGGAAAAGGAAGATTTATAAGGAGACTGAGGTAGCGTGTTCAAATGAAAACCATGGCTTCGATTAACAGCTGATGTGTGGAAACTTTGTGTACTGGAAATCTGAAATGTATATACATATACACACACCCATTCGGACGTATATACTATAAACACACATGTGATGTAGGCGTAGCTGTATGCGAAGAAGCTAGTTTCTCAACGATATGGTTCTGGATTCAATCCCACTGCGTACCACATTTGAAAACTCTTTTTTACCATAGTCTCGGGTCAACCAGGTGTGTGTGTGTGTGTGTGTGTGTGAGTGTGTGTGTGCGTGTGTGCGTGCTTCTGTCTTACAATTTGTCCGTGAAAGGATTGCATTTAATAAGTTGGGAGGTACATGTTGTTTATATGAACTGAATTGCTTTTCTTGCCACTTGACTTCCCGTATCATTGTAACTACCATGTGTGTATTATGTTCTCATATCTCTGCTTGCGTGTGTCTTTGTGAGTATATGTGTGTGTATTCATGTTTGTGTGTGTGGCAAATTTCTTTTTAAATGCCTTCGCTCAAATATGAAATCTATAATACATGTATGTATGAATGTATGTATGTATGTATGTATGTATGTATGTATGTATGTATGTATGTATGTATGGATGTATGTATGTATGTACCAATTTGTTTATTTCTCTGTCTCCTTTCCAAATCATACATATGTATGTGTGTGTATACACATTTATACATGTATATATATATATACATATCTGTATATGTATGTTTCTATATATTCTATATATATATATATATATATATATATATATATATATATTTACTTAAAATTTTCTATGTACCTAACAAACTACTTGCCTGTATATATATAGCGATATGTTCAAATATTTAAGACACATACATATAGCTTATCTTAACACTCAAAGATTGATTAGAAGAACAAATATGGAAAGCAGTTTCTCTGAGTTGTACTTGTTTAAGATTGTAATTATACACTTCAGTCCTATGTTAACCAGATGTAACATCAGTAAATATTTATGTATAAGCTATCAAAATTACTGAATGCAATCTTCAGTTATGCTAACAAAAATATTATTATTATTATCATTATTATTATTATTATTATTATTATTATTATTATTATTATTATTATTATTATTATTATTATTATTATCATTATCATTATCATTATTATTATTATATTATTATTATTATTATTATTATTATTATTATTATTATTATTATTATTATCATTATTATTATTTTTGAGTGAGAGAGCAGTGCATGCCATCAAAGCGATACTGGGGTAAAATATACGAAGCCCAGTATACCCATCACGACTACCTGTCTGATAAGGGTACACTAGACACATGCATCACAACCATATGTGCGTGACACGGTGATCTCATATCAAGATAAGCAGTACATGACCTTCCTGGTGAGGCCCCGTTAGAATTTTCTTCTAGTCGAGTACCCCATTCCGCTCAAAAGGTCCCTGAATAAGGGTTGAACGAAACATCCATGTTTCCAGAGGTGAATTGTTCAAACCCCAAAGAATCCCTCTCAAAACTTGGCTATGATGCTCCCCCACTACTTCTGCTCGTGATCATAGATGCACATATCGTCAGCCACTAAGGGACATGCTCAACTGGTTATGGTCAAACAACTGACAAGCAAATCTGTGGTATTGAGCAAAATATTTGCTGTAGCCCATCTTTTATACCAAGACAAAACAATGTAGATGATAACACTTCCAATCAGTTAAGATCAGAATCCATGAGAGCCACCGTCTGGTACTGCATCAGAGCATGTATTGTTATTATCATTATCATTGTTATTATTATTATTATTATTATTATTATTATTATTATTATTATTATTATTATTATTATTATTATTATTCGGAATCTTGGGGTTAGTAACCCGTACTCTTAACCACTACGCCTTATGCCCGTGTGTTAACAACAAACAAAATGAGGACAAATATCCGTCGAATGTAAATAATGTAAATAATGTAAATGCGGCCATATTTAGCTTGGAACCACAAGATTAAATGGTATTGCGTAGGCCCTATAAGGAGTGCCTAATGCTTAGATTATTTAGTGAAAGTTTCCATTTTAAAATCAAACTCGCTCTATTTCGAGCATTTTACCCGGACAGGTTTGTGATACTTTAACGCATAAACTAAATATGTCTAAATAAATTGTAGAATTAACTGATGTTTACATATCCATGGTGGAGACACATGGCCTAGTGGTTAGAACAGCAGACTCCCGGACGCGGGATCGCGGGTTCGAATCTCAAACGGGGCAATGTGTGTGTTTATGAGCGAAACACCTAAGCTCCATGCGGCTCCGACAGGAGGTAATGACGAATTTCTGCTGACTCTTTCGCCACAACTTTCTCTCACTCTTTCCTTCTGCATCTTGCAGCTCACCTGTGACGGACCGGCGTCCTGTCCAGGTGGGGAACTTATACGCCAAGGAAACCCTTATGAGCCAGGCGTGGCTCGAGAAGGAATAAAACAACATATTCATGAATGTATTCATAAGTTCAAGCATAGTCTGCTGTAGTTGTTGTTATATTTGTAATTTAGTGGAGGTGCAATGCCCCAGTGGTTAGGGCAGCGGACTCGCGGTCATAGGATCGCGGTTTCGATTCCCAGACCGGGCGTTCTGAGTGTTTATTGAGCGAAAACACCTAAAAGCTCCACGAGGCTCCGGCAGGGGATGGTGGTGATCCCTACTGTACTCTTTCACCACAACTTTCTCTCACTCTTACTTCCTGTTTCTGTTGTACCTTGTCACTCTCTGTGTCACGCTGAATATCCCCGAGAACTACGTTAAGGGTGCACGTATCTGTGGAGTGCTCAGCCACTTACACGTTAATTTCACGAGCAGGCTGTTCCGTTGATTCGGATCAACCGGAACCCTCATCGCCGTAACCGACGGAGTGCTTCCGCCATTTGTAATTTAACACTAGGTTAATGCTGACACTGTTTTCAACGGTGAATATTTTGTTGCTTCTTTCAAACACTTGATATCGACAGCTCCATGTAAAATGTTATTCTTATTTATAAAAATGAATGGCTGTGATGCGAGTGAGATATAACTGGTGTTTCTAGTGCAAAAGTATGTGATACAAAAGTATTTGTAGGTTTTGTGTCCATTCTTAAAAAGTTAGAATTTTTGTAAGTGACAGCTGTCTGTATTCGTTGTGTACAAATTCCTTAAGGCTGTTACTAAGATATTCCGTTATGAAGCATTTACGGAACTGGTGTCATGGCCCGATGACTTGATATCAGTTAGCATTTGTCTATGTGTTTCTCGTATAGCGTAGTGATGACACATGTCATAACTAGTCAGAAGGAGAATTTTGCATCAAGGGATTTAAAGCCCATCGACACTACACTACTTTACTATAAAATGTAATACATCATGTAATGATTCTACATGATGCATTAATCAGCGCTAATAAGAAGCGATGTCAAATTGACGATGCCTCAGCATACTGTTGTTTACAACGCAATTTTAGAATTGGTGCCCAACTCGAGTAGCTGCACATCAATTATGACCTCTTAACCTGCCAAAATCTGTAAAATTAATTTACTGTTATAGACGAAAGACGTAAAGTATTATAAAGTGGAGGCGCGTGGCTTAATGGTTAGGGTGTCAGTATCATGATCGTAAGTTTGTGGTTTCGATTCCGGGACAGGGCTACGTGTTGTGTTCATGAGCAAAACACTTCATTTCACGTTGCTCCAGTCCACTCAGCTGGCAAAAATGAGTAGCGCTACGATGGACTGGCGTCCTGTCCAGCTGGGGAACACATACGCCATTCAAACCGGGAAACCAGGACCATGAGCCTGGCTAGGCTCTAAAAGGGCGCATTAATTTATTTAAGTGTTATAAAAGAAAAAAAAAAGACAAGCGCATCATGTGGAGTTGTGATACCTGGACATTGAAGCAAGAATTGATATCCACACTGCACTGCTTTTCCTTTGAGGTTTGTTTCATGATAGTGGACCTTAATATGTACAACAATAACACATCTTGTGAGTCAACATATGTCCACTCAGCCAGCAAGGAGTACTAAGATTACTTCGTTAAAAGGTACACTATCACCTTTATTGTATAATGCTTCAACAAAGATGACATGAACTCATTTCCTTATCGCTCAGATGATGGCGAACTAGAATAGTGCTATATATAAATACGAATGCAACGTTCGAACACATTGACTGGGGACAAACGCATCCAAGAGAACTGAACGGAAGTTTAGATTAGGGAGAGACAAGAAAGAAACGGAGCCTGCAGACAAGTGTGAAAATCTATCTATCTATCTATCTATCTATCTATCTATCTATCTATCTATCTATCTATCTATCTACCTACCTATCTATATTTCAAGCTAGCTATCGTTTTCTTTATATTTCCATTTATATTTATGTCTTCTTTATATTCATCAAATATTTATCATTGTAATAGCATGAACAAATAAAATAAAATACAACCGAACTTAGACAAAAAAATCTTTATCACTGTCCTTTTCTTGTGAACGTTATTTATTTGCCTTCCAGCATTCTCAAGCAACACACCTAATATATTTTTCCCGATGGGATACTGGAAATCATTAAAATAAGCGATTAAAAAATAAATCAACAAATCGTTTTCGCTCGCTGAAAATAATATATAATGCCAATACAGGAGAATTTCCTTCTATGGAATTTTTTAGAAACATTATTTCAATATATAATATTCTGAAAATTTGGTGTTCAAGATGATGAGTGTGAATAAGCGAAAAATTATACAGAGATCTCCGGTTATATAAATGGTATTTAAACCGGAATACAACAAGTTTAGGGATACCCAACCAAAGGATACTTGCGCAATATTTACATACGACGTTTATAGTATCTGCCGCTGAACATGTTATTCATGTTGTTGTCGCCGTTGATGTTCTTGTTGAGTCTATTGTTTAACCCAGGGTCACGGAATTAATTGAGAAACGTGATCAAATGCTGAAGCTATAACAATGCAGTGAAATCAAAACCGGTACTCTTTGTTTGCGCTGCACATAAACATGCATGTATTCATACATACATGCGTGTATGCATATATATGTATGTACATATACATTCTTCGGTGTTCGAATTGTATTTATCGATCCCGAAAACATGAAATGCAAATTTGAATTCAGCAGTAACACCGTGCTACCATTTCAGTCAGCTCGCAGTGTTACGTGCTCTCATACATAATACATGCTTGCACGAAAGAGCCATTTATGTATCACACCTAGTGCATATACACCGTTTACGTGGAGGTTACTGCGGTTTTTTCCCGAGATAAAATCTCTTTTGGACGTGCTGCATTTTCAAATACAGCACGTCCATAAAAGTTTTGATCTCGGACGAAAACCACCATAATGTGTCTGTAAATGGTGACTGTACATTCACTGTGATATGTAGAAGGCTATTTTAATAAAATAGTGCAACCACGTACTCAGTTAGAATGTTGGTAGGAAGCTGTCCTTGCAATGTCTTGAAGCTGCCCCGTAATTACAGGGTGCTGCGTTGTGATTCATCTGGCAACATAGAGCATTGTATTTAATGTAACATATGGTAGGGTTAGTCATGGATTCGTTGCAGATTAGTCCTCACAAGTTCGTTATTCGGTGGACGATCAGCAGAAAATTGACCCATTAACGGTAACAGCCTTCCCGTGAGGGTAACCTGGTTTGGTGGTGATGGATTAAAATTTGATAGTGCTAGGTTAAACAATCGAAGCCGTTGATGAGCTTGTCAGTGTTGATGAGCTTGTAATCTATATGTGAATCGTGGGTTAAATTCCTTGACCTTTTGTATTGAGCAGCCAGGGCTATGTTGATATACTTGGATTACAGGCTGTTAGTAAATTGAAGTTTATTAACAGGGTAATAAGTCTAGTTGTTAATAGATACGGCACTTCGGTAGAGGATGCGTAGTCTCTCGTGGAGACAGAGTTGGCAGTTGCGATTTCTAGGCGGGTAAAGTGGCCACTTCAATGACATTCTAATAGATTATTTACATTCTTTATAATAGACGAATATTTGTCCTCATCTTCTTTGTTGTTAACATAACGTTTCGGCTGATATACCCTCCAGCCTTCACCAGGTGTCTTGGGGAAATTTCGAATCTGGGTTCGCATTCCTAAGGTATTTTTCGATGTTGTTATTATTATTATTATTATTATTATTATTATTATTATTATTATTATTAAGGTCCTTGCCTGGAATCGAACTCGGAAACTTGGGGTTAGTAGACAACGCTCTTAACCACTACGCCATATGTCTGTGGGCTTATGGCGTAGTGGTTAAGAGCAAGGACTACTAATTACAAGATTCTGAGTTCGATTCCAGGCGGTGACCTGAATAATAGCAATAATAATAATAATAATAATAATAATAATAATAATAATAATAATAATAATAATAATAATAATAAATACAACACCGAAAAAAACCTTAACAATGTGAACCTAGGTTCGGAATTTCTCCACGACACCTGATGAATGCTGGAAGGTTTACAGTCGAAACGTGTTAACAACTAACAAGATGAGGACAAATATCCGTCAATTGTAAATAATGTACATAATTCCTCATGTTTTAAATATAGAACTGAACAGGTGTAATCAGCATCTACCATAGAATCTAACTTACCCCTTCTTAGGTGCTAAAGCATTTTATATGTCGCAGGGAATACAGAATCGTTACAAACATAAAGAAAATAATTTAAGCGTGAGTATATATATTCATTTCTACACAAATTATATTGACGAAACATTCATAAAATATCCAGCAAATACGAAAGAATCGGTAGATTTCGAGTGAATCGAAATTAAAGAATAGGCATTATTATTGGGGCTTCTACACAGCGGAAGTGAAATATTAATTCAAAAGTAGGGAAGAACTGAGTCCAAATTGCTGTACTCGGTATATAAATTTACGTATGTATGTATCAATATTGAGACGCATAGTTGTATGAGAGAGTAGTGGTGCAATTTTGAAATCACGCCAATCTGCAAGAGAAAGTCATGTATAAGGACATTACTGTTTCTGAAATGGAAATTGCAACACAATCAGTTTAAAATTTTATATATTAAATCATTTCCCTCTTCTTTGGAAGAATTTGCATTATTCACAAAAGGTCATATATACAATAAAAAGTGCATGCACGAGTACATACATTTATTAATATATACGTACAACCATTCATATATATATATATATACATACGTACATAAATGCATGCGCACACACATATACACAAACACCCACACAGACACATACACACACAAACCTTTTAATTTTTAGTACTGCGGACTACAATGTATTGATCCCAGGAATATGGACTGTGATCTTAAATATCATATATATATAGTTCAAATTTATTTTTAAAAAAGACGAAGACGATGTGTTGGAACAACAAGCAAGTGTATTGGTTTCACACTCGGGAAAAATGGGTAAGTCTTTTGAGTTTCGGTAGAAAAGAATAACAAGAAATAGAGCATGAAGAAAAAAACGTGTTAAGTTCAGTGGTCCGATTATATATATATATATATATATATAATATATATATATATA
Organism: Octopus sinensis; assembly: GCF_006345805.1. Lineage (NCBI taxonomy): Eukaryota > Metazoa > Mollusca > Cephalopoda > Octopoda > Octopodidae > Octopus > Octopus sinensis. Next base: position 31,881,536 of record NC_043003.1, read on the forward strand.
TAATTGTATGTATATATATATATATATATATATATATATAGATATATATATATATATATATTGTATGTATATATATATATATAATATATATATAATATATATATATATATATAATATATATATATATTATATATATATATATATATTATGTATATATATATATATATATATATATATATATATATATAATATATATTGTTATATATATATTGTTATATTTCGGAATGGTCATTTTGCCAGTTTAGCCAATAAAACACACGCACTATATATTTGCTGTTACTTTGCTTCAGTGTTATTTATTTTTTACATTAATCTTAAACTCAGCCATTGCGGACAATGCAAAATTCAATATTTTGATGGCAGAACTCGTCAGAATAATGAGAAATGTGTCACGCATGTGCGAGCCAACAGATTTAAAGAGACACACACAATATTTCATTCACCGCATGCAGTTCTTATGTTACAGCCATAAAGAAAGGATCAGAGTATACAAAGGAGCCATGAAGAAATTTGATAATATATTATGTAATGATAGGAATGGGATTTGCCCACTCTATAGGAACAAGTCATGGAACACTATAGTAAGGACAAAAAAGAAAATATGGAAGGCTAACTCTTGGTTTGATAGCCATATATACAAGAGTGTCATGTTCGTTGACACCACCCCTAGAGGTGAACTGGCGTACCGCTTTAGAAGGACCCCAGACAAACTTAAGCTAAGGATTAAGGTTGTTGAAAAGCCAGGCAACCTTATCGAATCTATAATTGGTAGAACCTACCCTTTTAGTAGAACCCCCTGTACGGATAAGTACTGTACTGTATGCAGATTTAGCCCACAAACAAACTGTAAAGCCAGAAATGTAGTCTATAGTATAAGATGTATAGAGGGACGATGCAGTAACAAGACAACGACATACGAAGGGGAAACGGCAAGAAGCATAGGAGAGCGGGTAAATGTACATTGGAGACAACTCAAGGAAGGTAAAAGCTCATCGATTCTGTACCAACACGCCGAGCAAGAACACAGGGGATCAATCAACAACATAGAAATTAAAATATTGTCCACACATAGAACAGATGCAACAATCAGACAAATTACAGAAGCTACACACATAATAGAAAATAAAACTAGCCTGAATAGAAAACTAGAATGGAACACTAGCACACACCACAACAGATGACGATAGAGGATCCCGAAAACATAATAAATACACAGATAAATAAACAAATAGAAATAAATAACTATATTATGATTTTTTTCCGATTATTATTATTATTACTAGTACATTGTTATACATACATACATATATACATACAAGCATATGTGATGATAATAATAAGTGGATGTAAACACATGAAAAAAATAAGAATAAACAAAAACAACAACAAAAACAAATTACATGAACGTATATAAGCAGAAGATACAAATATTAAAGGCACCCCCCCCCACCACACACTAAGTAAACATAGACGCACATAGAGATATAAGCATGCGCAAATGAAGACATACAATAGAAATACAAAATGGCTGACGGTTAGTAAGGAGAGACACAAATAAGAAAGAAGAAAACAAAGGACCACTGATGCGGTCACAGGAGTGTGACGAAAGAACTCTGGCCGAAATAAGATTAAGATTAATGTAAAAAATAAATAACACTGAAGCAAAGTAACACCAAATATATAGTGCGTGTGTTCTTATTGGCTAAACTGGCAAAATGACCATTCCGAAATATAACAATATCTGTTTCAACACACGACTTCACATAAAAAATCTTGCACAACACATATTTA
>NC_043003.1:31888326-31900826 GCF_006345805.1 Octopus sinensis
AACTGCAGGGAGTCCTCCGCAAGGTTATTGATTCGTGATCAGTAAACAAGTATCACCTTAAATTACTGGCCATGGACGGCTGACGAATTCAATCATACCAGGCAAAATAAAGCTGAGATTCTCATGATACTACTACTACTACTACATACTACTACTACTACTACTACTACTACTATACTAATATAATAAAATAATAATAATAATATATAATAATAAGAATAATAAAATAATAATAATAATAATAATAATAATAATAATAAATAATAATATAATAATAATAATAATTACATTCATAATAATAATCCTTTCTATTATAGGTACAAGGCCTGAAATTCGGGGGGAGGGGCAAGTCGATTAGATCGACCGTAGTACACAACTGGTACTTAATTTATCGACTCTAAAAGGATGGAAGGCAAAGTCGACCTCGGCGAAATTTGGACTCAGAACGTACAGGCGAAGTAAATGCCGGTAAACGTTTTGCCCGTCATGCTAACGATTCTGCCAGCACGACGCCTTTAATAATACAATAGTAATAATAATAATAATAATATAATAATAATAATAATAGTAATAATAATAAAATAATAATAATAATAATAATAATAATAATAATAATAATAATAATAATAATAATAATAATAATAATAATAATAATAATAATTTCCATAGGCCACGAGGGCCAAAAACAAAACAGGACGATACACAGACGAGAGACAGTGAAGTTAAATGTGTAAACAGCAAACAAACACAACGATTAACAAAGAAATTAAATCAACAGTATGCTCCCCCAACAGGGGGGAGTTCCACTGTAAGGTGACCAAAGAGACCTCACGCACTTTGAACTTCTTAACATCAAAAGCTCCTCTCTTCTCCTTTCCTTCCTGCCTACAAGAGCACACTAAGAGCAGGCACATTCACGTGGACCATTCTTTGCACAGTCAGCCTCCTTTCAACGAACTTACTGGGTGACAATACCTCTCTCTCAGGCCTCATTTTCGTTTTCAGGTAGATCCTGAAAAATTCAAAGAGTCCTTGGCCAAAGAGAAAGGTACCAGTCTTCAACTCATTCAATCGCATCCACTACACAACCGCTGTTACCATAGCCCCAAGACAGAGAGAAATTGCCCTCCCTTCACGGCCATAGGAAGGAGTCAGAGCGAACTTCACAATGGTCTGGGGCGATAGTCAGATCCATCCTACATGTGACAATAACTGCTCGACAAATTTCCACAAGTCAGCCATATACGGACGCTGCACGGGAGCATGCAGAACGGTCTCATCGCTCCGCGTGTATCTCGGATAAGCCTAACTGACTGCACACTCGTATCTGTAGAGTTTATCTCAAACCGATAGCGCACCCTCGGTAGCACAGCTAGGCCAAAGAGTTTTGGAAGTTACCCATTCTTACGTGCCCGAAAGTCCTCCGGAAGAGACCAGCCGGTTGATCCCCTCCAATGTCAGGGACCTCTCCGAGTACGTCGTCGTTCTTGCCTACCAGTTATCCCCTATAGAACTCCAAGGTGGAACTTCACCGACCGCATTGCTCGATTACCCGAGGCTGTAAGCGTTTCGAGACACTCTTGGTGCCAAGCGCCATCATTCGGTCTACTGTCAAGGATATGAGCTGCGGAAAAGCGCGTTCAACAAACAGTGACCCCATCTGCTCACCGTTAAGATATCGCTGGAGATGTCACAGCCTCGGCGCATCCTCAGCAACGACATGCCAATCCTCCAGGAAATGAGTGCTGACAAGCGGTACATGTTCCCTCTACAAGAAGCGGAAGTGCAAATGCAATAATGATAATCAAAGACTAACTAGTGCAATAATAATAATGATAATCAGCTTTAGAATGAAGGAATGGAAAGTAGATGTCTCCTCGGGTGACAAACATTTAGTTAATATTAAGGAAGGAATTTTCCAGGTGTCTTGTTGCTCCTTTTAATATTTGTTTTATGTTTGATCCCTTCAGTTTAATATTAAGAAAGACAAAGGCAGAGTATGAGTTCAGAAGTAGTAAGTGTAAAATTAACCATTTGCTCGACATCGATGATCTGAAGCTTTTTAGTAAGAATGAAAAAGGGATAGATTCCTTAATACAGACTGTATGATTCTTCAACAAAAATAGAGGCATGGAATTTGGGATAGGTAAATGTGCAATATTAATCATGAAAGGGGAACGGTAATTTAACAGTGAAGGCAGCCAATTACCAGATGGCAAGGCTCGAAGACCATAGAAAGGCGTGAGAGTTATAAGTATCTAGGAAGGAGTATTAGAATCTGACAGCGTACTAACTAGAGACATGAAACAGAAAATGGAGGAGTACATCAGAAGGGTGAGGAAGTTAATGAAATCAAAACCAAATGGTCCGAGTCTAGTGAAGGCTGTGAATACTTAGGCAGTATCATTATTTAAATACACAGCAACTTTTGTAGATTGGACGAAAACTGAATTGGCAAAGCCGGAGAAAAGAGCTATGACGGAATTCAATATGGATGGAGGACCACGTAAGGGCAGGAGTAGTAAGATTATACTTACATAGAAAGGAAGTCGGAATATGGTAGCTTTCAGTAGAAGACTGCATGGAGTTAGCTAGAGTAGATATAGCCTCCTATGTTGTTAATAGTGAAGAAAGTTTATTAAAAGCTGCTACAGTCACAAGACACCAAAAATCCAAAGGAAATTAAAAACTAGGAAAAAGAATAAAAGTTATCTAACTGGGAGGAGAATTCGTCGCATGGTAGATTCCCAAAGATAATTGCAGCAACTTGTAGTAAAACATGGTTATGTTTGCAGAAAGGAAGGCTAAAAAGGGAGACAGGAAGTTTGTTAGTAGCTGCATAAGATTAAGCATTAAGGATTTATTGGAAAATACCCAATATAGACAAAACCAAGTAGATTCCCATTGTAGGCTATACAAAGCAAAAGAGGAAAACGTTACTCATATAGTAAGCGAGTATAGTATGAGAGAACAGAAAGAATAGAAGAAACGACATGACATCACAGGAAAAGTAATCCACAGGGACTTACGCAGAAAGCTAGGATTTGAACATAATGATAAATGTTATGGACATGAACCTAGTACTGTACAACAAGGTAAGAAATATAAGATGTCAGATTTTAACGTTCATCCTTACAGAGTAATAGGAGCTAGAAAACCTGATTTAGTAGTAGTAGTAGTAGTAGTGGGTGGGGTAGTAGTAGTGGTGGTGGTGGTGATGGGGTGGATGTGGTAGTAGTAGTATTAACAGTAGTAGTAGTAGTAGTAGTAGTAGTAGTATAGTAGTAGTAGTATTAGGAGTAGTAGTATTAGTAGTAGTAGTAGTAGTAGTAGTAGTAGAAGTCATAGTAGTAGTAGTAGTAGTAGTAGTAGTAGTAGTAGTAGTAGTAGTAGTAGTAGTAGTAGATAAATAGAATAGAAAGTGTCAGGTAATTGACTTTAAGATCTCAAACAAAGGAAAAACCAATATTAGAGGTATAGAAAGAATAGCAAATGTACCTGGACCTAGCCATTGAATTACATAGACTATGGAAAGTGCGGGAAAAATGTATCCCAGCACTTATAGATGCATTGAGACCTACCCCTAAAGATTTAAACAAATGGATAGAGGAAATAGGCATAAAAACAAGTTTAGTACAGCTCCTGAAAACAGAACTGTTTTGCACAGCTAGGATACATGGGAAGGTTCTTCGCATCTAAAGTTAATTATTGTAGCCCGTTATTTGCATTATTTCTTTTCCAACAAAGTGCATAATAATAATAATAATAATAATAATAATAATAATAATAAAAAGAAAGAAAAAAAAAACCAAAGAAAACAAAACCTGGGAAGAAATCAAACCTGGAGAAGTAAAATTGAAAAAGAGATTGAATTTATGAGAGGGGAAATATCAATATTAATAAATGAACTAATGTGGAAATGATGTAAGATCCAGAACAGGAAGAAAGATGAAGAGAAAATTTGGATCCTCACCAAGAGAAGAACTGATATCAATAAAAGAAACGCTGAAACAAAAAGTCCAAGCAAAAGCCCAAAGAATACGAAGATTTGAGAAGAGAAACAAGTTTTACAAGCAAAATAAGCTGTTCACATCCAATGCCAAAAAATTCTACAGAGAAATAGGGAAGGAGAAAGTAACCGTTAAAGACCCCCCTCCCATGGAAGAAGTTCAAAACTTTGGAAAAGGATTTGGAGTGACAAGAAGACGTACAACATAAATGCAGACTGGATTATACAAACTGAAGGATCCTACCAAAATTTACAACAACAAGCATGGGAAGACATCACAATAGCAGACCTAAGAAAGGCACTCACGAAGGCCCATAATTGGAAATCCCCCGGTAAAGATAGGGTGCCGAATTTCTGGCTCGCATCGCTCCCGTGCGCACACGGTAAGCTAGTTCAGCTGCTCAATGGAATTATGAGAGACCCAAAGAAAACACCTGAATGGTTAGCAAGTGGCATTACTTACCTACTCCCAAAGAATAACGAAACCAACCTTCCAAAAAACTATCGGCCTATAACCTGTCTATCCACCACGTATAAAATCCTAACATCTATCCTGGCGGAGAAAACATATGCATTCATGGAGAAGAACGATATTTTCCCCACTGAACAAAAAGGGTGCCGCCGAGGCCCTTACGGATGAAAAGATCAACTGCTAATCAATCGTATGATCCTTGAGAACTGTCACAACAAGCGCAGAAATCTCAGCACCGCATGGATTGACTATAAAAAGGCCTTCGACAGTATACCGCATCCATAGATCTTGAGATCGCTGGACATCTTCAAAATTTCCCCTGTGATTTCAAACTTCCTGAAGCACAATATGTCGTTGTGGAATACGAATCTCCAATTATACCACTCTAATGGAGTACTTGCCTCAGAAAATATACATCAACTGTGGAATTTTTCAAGGTGACTCACTTTGACCTTTAATATTCTGCATAGCCCTAATACCCCTTACAAGTGAATTAACAGAACAGGGTATGGGTATAAAATTGCCAATAGAAAAATAAGCCATCTATTTTATATGGATGACTTAAAACTTTATGGTAAAGACAATAATGAACTTGAAGGCCTATTGCGCACCGTGAAATCATTCAGCGATGACATCGGGATGGAGTTTGGACTTGAGAAGTGTGCCAAGGCCACTTTCCAGAAAGGGAAAGTGAAGACCACAAATTCAATCGTGTTAGATGTTGACACAGTCATAAGAGAGCTTGAGCAAGAACAACATACAAATATTTAGGGATAAATGAAGGCTCTGGTATTCAGCATGCAAGCATGAAAGAGAAAATCAGGAAGGAATGTTATAGGAGAGTTCGTGCAGTCCTGAAATCTGAACTAAATGCACGTAACAAGGTGTTAGCTATAAATTCCTTAGCAGTTCCAGTTGTTACTTATAGCTACAATGGGTTGAACTGGAATATGAGTGAAGTAAAGAATATAGATAGAAAAATACGCAAGCTGCTGAGTTGTAATAGGATGCACCACCCAAAGGCAGACGTAGATCGCCTTTACCTTCCCAGAGCCCAAGGAGGTCGAGGCCTGATCCAATTTGAACTAGCTTACAAAACAACCACAATTGGACTGGCCAAATATCTCGAAATATCGAATGACTGGATGCTAAGCTCGTGGAAAATCACGAGAGACGAAAGAAGCTTCATTCTATCATCAAGGAAAGCAAAAAATTTGCTATTGATCTCGTGCAGGATACCCAAACTGAACAACCCGAGGGAAGTACGGCAACTATTGTTGCAAAGAAGGTGAAAATGATGGCAATGAAAAAAGCGCACGAGCAATTGGCTGATAGGTGGGAGGAGAAACCTCTGCACGGCAAATATGTGACCCGCAGCAAACAAGCTGAGGTTGACCAGAAGCAAACTCCATGGGCTGCGGAGCTCAGGGCTAAAAGCAGAGAGCGAAGGTTTCATCCTGGCTGCTCAAGACCAAAGCCTATCAACCCGGAACTACCAGGCCAATGTGATGAAAATGGAGCAGACCCAAAATGCCGATTCTGCAACGACATGATTGAAACAGTGGACCACCTAATCTCTGGATGTAAAGTCTTAGCACCAGTGGAGTATAAATTAAGACATGACAGAGTTGGCCAATATCTCCACTGGCTAATAAGTCGGCATTACAATATCAAAACTGCCGACAAGTGGTATAATCACCACCCTGAGGCTGTAACTGAAGGAGAAAATGTAACCATTCTGTGGGACTTTTCTAGTACATACAGACCGAACCATCAAGGCCAATAAACCAGATATTGTTGTGAAAGACCAAAACAATAAAGTTTGCTTATTGATCGACATGAGCATCCCCTGTGATCATAATATCTCAGCGAAAGAGTTTGACAAGCTCAGAAAATATAAAGACCTACTCATTGAAATTGAGAAAATGTGGCATCTCAAGGCGGTTACAATACCAGTGATCGTAGGAGCACTAGGAATGATCAAGAAGGGAACCGAAAATTATATGAGAATGATCCCTGGCTTACCATCCCTGCAAGAAGTGCAAAAGATTGTCTTAACTGGTACATCACACGTATTGAGAAGAGCATTGTCGATGTGAGAACTGTTGCTGCTCATGTATTTTAATTTAACTTTAAAAAAAAAAAAAATGAACGAACTACTGAGTTTGGTCTAATGGCCTACCAATATACACTATGAGTTTCTTTGCCCTAGGAGTCGGGAAGACACTCGGCAAGAAATGGAAGAAAATTTGAAAGAAGAAAAAAAAAAGTAATGATAATAATAATAAGCCCAAGACCAAAGCCTCCCCACCAGAAATTACCAAAAACATGATTATGAAAAGAAATATTACAAGTAACTGCAGAATATGTGGAGATGGACAAGTAACAATAAATCATATTATCTCTAGCTGCCCAGTTCTGGCTAAGAAGGAATATATTCACAGACATGACAGAGTTGGAACCTACATACATTGGAAGCTATGCCAACATTATGGAATAACAACAGAAAAAAGATGGTATAGGCACACACCAGAAAAGGTCACAGAAAACGAGAAAGCAACCATACTGTGGGATATGCCGATACACACAGATAGAGAAATTAAGGCCAACAGACCAGATATAGTTGTCAGAGATAATGAAGAAAAAAATGCTTTCTAATTGATGTATCAATACCGGCTGATGACAACGTGTCTCTAAAAGAAATGGAGAAACTCTCAAAATACAAAGACCTGGAAATAGAGGTAACTAGAATGTGGAATCTGAAAACAGAAACAATTCCTATCATAGTAGGTGCATTAGGCATGATAAAAAAATATTCAGACAAATACATAACAAAAACACCGGGACTTACAAACACATATAACATACAGAAAATTGTACTACTAGGCACTGCACACATCCTACGCAGAACACTTTCCGTACAATAACCATCAGAGCATCACAACAAATCACAGCACATACCCAAGGCACACAGAGCTGCGCTCGGTAGTGAAGTGAAAGCACGCTATAAAAATAAAGCTACTGAATAATATATAATAATAATAATAATAATAATAATAATAATAATAATAGTAATAATATTAATAATAATAATAATAATAATAATATTTTAAAAAGGATTGGCATAAATATATCTAAATAGGAAAAAAGAAGAACCGATGTAAGAATATCATTTTAGCATTTCGAAAATCCGATCGGCATTTTACATCTGCTACCGACTGAAATTGCGCTTGCGCGGTGAATTTTGAAAAATAATAGTATATGATGATGAGACATGTGCTATTTGTCTCTAAATTATATGTTAATTGTTATGGCACGGTTACTGATGAGTATTCGCCTAGCAAATTATTTTATTTCGTGAAGAAATCGGAAAGCAAGGTATAACCGTAAAAAAACCAAGGTAAATTTTTATTTTTCATTCCCTTCGAAAATCCCTCTTAAATGCAATTCTGGTCGTTTTGACTGCTTCCTCTAGCGTGTGAAAAATACCTGATTTAGGTAGTTTTCTCTTGTGCTTAAATGTACATTATATATATATATATATATATATATATATATATATATATATATATATATATTATATATATATATATATATATATATATATATATATATATATATATATCTTTGAGTAGTTGAATGAATTATCTTATTAAGGATAATTCGAATTAACCGATACCTGGGTAGCAAATTCACATCAGAAAAGTCACGGTTGAAGTTACATGCCTAGGTCATAGATTACGTGCTTTCGTGTGGAAATTGTATGTTTATTTTTAAAATATAAATATATGAAAGAAGGATCTCCAACCATTATTCAACTTTCCGAGATAAGAGAAAACAACACAGCACGGGACTAAGTAAATTAGTTTGGCGTCTGAAAGACAGCAATACAACTTTCAAGCTGGAATGGTCCATATTGTCGGTGTCCTTTCCGTTTGATAAGGGCAGAAAACTTTGTGGCATCTGTAATTTCGAACTTTTTCATATTTTGTTCGCCAAAGTCCCTTTAATAAATACAATCGTCGAGAGGTCATACAGGTGCATGCACTGGCAAAAACACACCTTTCACTCATATGAATAATGATTAATTTAGAAAACCCCTTGAATTTTAATTAATATAATTTCTTTTTTTATATATGTCACCCCCATAGTCATAATTTTTTTTTATACTTTCAAAGAACTACTACCCAATCCAGTGAGGTTGTTGCCTTAGTCCCTCTCCCTCTCCCTCCTCTTTCTCTCTCTATTTCCCTCTTTCTATAGTAAGCACAATAAAACACACAGACACAAACCTCTCGCCTCAATACTGTCTGTTTTCTGACACCCACCCATCCACATACACAATCACGCATACACATACACACACACACACATTGATGCAGTTATATACAGTCACACACACAGGCACTCATTCACAAAATAAATTAACAAAATCCACCATTCATATGACCTGCACCCTTTCACCTTTCTATTCTTATGCCTCTCTCCTCCAACTTCGTTTGAACCCTTGAACCTTTAGAACCTTGTAGATTCTTCTACTTTCAACCACTTTGACGTCACTCCTTATAAAGGAATATTTTAAAGAGACATTCATTATAGCTATGGGCTCCGTTTGAGCAATCACCTAAAAGTTTTTTGTGCATTTTGATGTTACATAAATTCCATGCTTTTCCTGATGAGAAAGTGGCATAATGTACTCCTTATTCTTTCGCAATTAGGAATATGCAGCTTTCGAAACATATGTCGAAAATAAAGGAATTTTGTTAATTCGTCGTTCAGCTCCATTCTTTCATATATTTAATATATATATATATATATATATATATATATATATAATATATATATGTTTGAAAGTATGTATATGTAGCTTTGTTTATATGTGTATATATATGTACATATATATAATATATATATATATCACGTAGTTACTTCAAATTTGTTTTAAAACGTTTTATTACATTTTAATTTCTATCTTACAATTAACTAAATTAGCATAGAAAAATAGTTTCATATTTTTTTCTAATTAAGATATAAACTGGCAATATGTGAATGTGAAAGAGATAGTTGAATAACTGAAAACCTAATTTAGGGCCACCCTGCGTATAGGTGTGAGTGTGTGTGTGTGTGTGTGTGTATATACATACATATTACATACATACAAACACACACACACACACACACACACACACACATACACACACACACACATAAATATATATATATATATATAAACTGAACTTACGTTGTACAAACGGCAGAAAACTGATTTACAGATTTGAAAATTATATTTTAGCTGACGTATGATAATATTTCAGTAGCTTAGGGTTCCGTCCTAATTGACTTGTTAAGCAGTTTTAGAAGTGCTTTAACAGGAAACCCACTCGAATATAAAAGAAAAACAAATAACATATTTAAATGATGCACGTACCTAATACTAAGCAGAACAATTTTAGTGCATCTAATGTAGGTTATTAAGTTTATTTCATCTGTTTAATCAGTGGCAGTGCACAACGGCTGATCACATGCACATGTAGATATGTAATCAACGCGTTGTAAAAATCCCGATGAGTGGGCAGCAAATAGCTGGTCGAGATGAGGGACAGAGTAAGCCTTACATACATATAGATATATGTATATATATATATGTATATATATTATTTATATAAATATACATATGTATGTATATGTATATGTATATGTATATATATATATATATATATATATATATATATATATATATAATATATATATATATGTGTGTGTGTGTATATAAGCGCGAGCGAGTTTATGCATGTATAACCGTTAAGTGCACGGTTCTTTTTTGCTTCTCTTAGTTTATATTATTTATGATCTTGTATATAAATGAAGATGTATCCTTTGTTTTGCAGTTTCCGTCACACGAAATGAAAAGACACATTGTGAAACTGTCATTTTAACGAGTTACATCTCTGCACCCTCGGATTCTTCTGAACGAGTTGATAAATATTCCGGCCTGAGAGATGGATGCTAGGTGTGTCGAAAATGTTGTCGCGATTAAATAAATTCTCGTAACTTTCACTTTCTGTCTTCCATTTACTATGTATATCAGTTTTCTCGCCTGTTTCTACAACTTAAGTTCAGTTTATATATATATATATAACTCTGCAGCCGAAGCGACTCGAAACACAGTCAGTTTATGGGAAAGAATGCTTGAATGAAAGAACTTGCAGAACATGGCTAGCAAATTTCAGAAGTGGAGATGTCACCCTTGCAGATGAAAATCGAATCGGGCGTCCAGTTGAGTTTGATGCTAAGCTCCTTGAGGGATTACTTGAAGAAAATCTTGCATTATCAGTTGAAGAATTGGCAATAAAGCTTACTTCAAATCATACAACTGTTCATTGTCATCTTGGAAAGGTTCCTAAACGTGGAAAATATTTGCCTCAGGAATTGTCCGAAGGCAACCGCAAGTCCCGAGTTGACATCTACTCTTCTCTCCATTGCCGCGAACTCATTCCACACTTTTTGGATAGATATGTGACTGATGACGAAAAATGGATCTTCTATCGAAATGTTCAACGTCGTAAACAGTGGCTTGGTAAAAATGAAAATGCTCAACCATAACTTCATGGGAAAAAGGTTCTTCTATCTATCTGGTGGAATGGAAAAGGAGTAATTCACTTTGAATTGTTACCACCGTATGCAACAATCAATGCTCAAGTCAACTGTCAGCAATTAGAGCGTTTGAACCGAGCTTTGAAAAAGAAAAGACCCACTTTAGTGAATCGAAAAGGAGTGATGTTTCATCAGGACAATACGCAACCCCACATCGCAAAGATCACATCACAGAAGATCGAAGAGCTTGTTTGGGAAAAGATTCCTCATTCACCTTATTCTCCCAACCTTTCTCCTTCAGACTACCATTTGTTTCGTACTTTACAAAATCATTTGGGGGACATAACTTTCTCAAGCCAGGAGGAAGTTGAAATTGGCATTTCAGAGTTCTTCGCTTCGAAACCAAAAGAGCTTTACATTGATAGGATTAAAAAGCTTGTAAATAGATGGAAGGAAGTCATAGATAATCACAGAAAGTACATTGATTATCAAATTTCAATTAAATATAACGTTTGATCAATTTTTTTTCTATTCAAAATTCGGACATAACTTATGAGATGATCTGATATATAAAGCAAGTGTATATGTATGTATGTATGTATGTATGTATGTATGTATGTATGTATGTATTTTGTGTATGTATGTATGTATTGTTCGTGTGTATCAATTACATCACTTCATTATGAACTGCTTCCTTTATGGTCGAGCTATAAGCGATACATTACAATGAGCAAATAAAACATTAGCTTTTGTCTTACTTATAAAGGTTCATGAATATCTAAAACCATATTTATACAATTATCATCAGAATAGCAGAGAATATAACGGTGAAAAGAATCAGGTTATACAAAAGAATTTAAAGTGAATATAGATTTAGGTAGCTACTAATTTTATTTGAGTTCAGCTTTTATAAGCGTTTGATTCTGTAATTTATCATAACGAGAACACGAAGTACAACAGAACCCTTTTGGTGATTTTCTTGTGATTTCGTGCATGTATACACACACATACAAACGCACACACATTCGCACACAAACATACATTCACACTTACACTCACGCGTATCTCTACATATAGAATGAAACTGATTTCATATTCTTTTTGACAGTTGTGTGTCATTTATGGATAATTTGGTTGTTATATCTAGCAGGTCACGGGACGAAGCAAACATCTTCCTATATAGCTCAAAGTAAACTAAGTTGTTATTGTTTGCGTCTAGTGTACAAAACATAAAATATATATATGATGAAAGGTATTCCATGCCGACTATTTGTTTATATTAGAAACTATATTGTCTCATGTGTCCTTTATTTAAGACTGTACCGTGTAGCTTGAGGGTTTCTTGGCTGCTATTTCCAGTAGTTTGAACTAGCTGGTTGAGGTTCCCCGCGCACTACTGATACAACTTCCTATACATTGAAGTTA
>NC_043003.1:31903326-31915826 GCF_006345805.1 Octopus sinensis
ATGGATGCTGAATTTTGTATAAATATATCACTTTGATTTTTTTGTTAAAATTCCAACGACGAGGATTGACGTTGGATCCCCACCCCCAACGCCATAGAAGAATATATAGAGGGTTTAGATTTGCTATACTATCCCTTTATTTCCCATCATAGATGGGCAGGTTTGATATTTTACTGTAATGGTCATTATGTCCATCTGTCCGTTTGTACGTTTCTTTGTTCCCTTTTCATGGCCAGATGGCTGGACCAAAGGTTACAATATTTTTCGGGATTACAATGATTTAGCATTTCAAAATCTGAAAGTATGATTATTCCGTGGATATCGGATTTTGAATTGATAACCCACATTCGGATTTCTATTAAAAATTCACCCACCACGAGTAACTCTGGATTTCACATCTTATAGTTCGTGGCTCGATAGTAGATACGAAGGGGGTCGCGAGGACGGTTAATAGCGAAAATATAAATGGAAAAAGTGTGTGTCAGTATATCGTATGTATAATTATTTAGTAGTTAATCATGCGGTGAGCTGGCAGAAACGTTAGCTCACCGGGCGAAATGCTTAACGTTATTTCGTCTGCCGCTACGTTCTGAGTTCAAATTCCGCCGAGGTCGACTTTGCTTTTCATCCTTTCGGGATCGATTGAATAAGTACCAGTTATGCACTGGAGTCGATATAATCGACTTGTTCGCTTTCCCAGAATTTCGGACCTTGTGCCTAGAGGAGAAAATATTATTTAGTTGTAATTTAAGTGTGTCCGTCTCGAGCAGGATTCCAAACGGCTAATCGAAGCTGCTGAGGTTTACATCTCAGATTTGTCAATCAAAATAACCCATGGTATCAGAACATCCAGACATTATTCGCATAGAACAGTGAGAGGTAAGTCTTAGCTTTATATTTTGCAACACTAAAGATTCCGCTCGCGCATTCACAGCAAACAAGGCAAAGGGCCAAACTTTGGGTCGTGTAGGTGTATTTTTACCCACTCCGATATTTACACATGGCCAGTTATACGTCGCTATGAGTAGAGCAAAGTACGTCAGCAATTTGGAAATTAGTGTCGACCAAACAGAAAATATCGTCTACAGAGAAGTTTTGTAATCATATTGATATTATCGAAAGGAATATGATTCATGATTTAAATAAGGAAATTTGCGAACTTTGAATGTATAAGAGTATATCTAAATAACATTTTTTCTTGATACTTTTTATGTAGCGGTCGAAGGAAACTCTGGCTTTCCTTAGAAGTAGTCCACATAACCATTCATTATACAGAGGCTGGGAGCCTATTTCATCATCACATGTCATATAGCTGCAGCAGAATGCTGTATCACCAACAATAATATGATTTCTCTAAGACATCACCCAGTAATCTATCAATTCCATTTACACATTTCTCAATAGATACTGCCGTGTTGACTTCTCTCCCTCATTTTATGCCTCCATCTTAGATGGGTGGATTTGCTACTAATAATAATGTTTACAAATTTTGGCAGAAGGCCAGCATTTACGAGTGATATGTAAGTCAATTACATCGACCCCAGTCTTCAATGGTACGTAGTTTATCCACATCTACAGGATGAAGAACAAGGCCGACCTCGGTGGAAGATGTTCGAAGATCGTAAAGACAGACGAAGTACTATTAGGCTGTTTACCCGGCGTGTTAATGCTTCTGTCAACTGGATAATACAAATAATGACGATGGTAGTAATAAAGATTATAATTATTAGCTTCAAATTTTGGTACAAGGTCAGTAATTTCTGAGGAGGGATAAAGTCGACTAAATCGATCCAGTGATCAACAGTATTAGTTTTACCAACTCCGAAAATATATACGGTAAAGTGGATCTCGGTGAAATTTGAACACAAATCCTATAAAGACGGCGTGCTATCAATTCTGCCATGCAGCCTCCGTAATGATAATTATAATTATTATCAATATCAGGATGTGGTATTTTTCCGTCATCTGATGGACTAAAACTATTTCTTTATTTTGGTCGTCGTTATTTTGTTACGGAACCGTACAGTGTATGGCCCGAAGTAATTAAGCATCCTTCAGTGTCGATGTCCTTCACCTATTACTTTTAGCAAGGAACGCTCGACAGTTTTCCTTTTTCTTCTTCTCGTATGCAATCCATTAGTGATCTTAGCCTCTAATCGACGATATACTAGAGACTACGAAAATATTCTGCTTTCTTGATCTTGCATCTGCTCAGTCTTTGTGGATCAAAGTACAAACAGTAAGATGTTCGAAATCTACTTCTTTTTCTATGACCAGCCATTTATAGTCAACCGCTTTCCAGCCATAATTTCTTATTCCATACAACAACTAATATCATTTCAACACTGAAAAGCAAACAAAGATGTATTGAAAATAGCAGCAGTACAAGAAATAGCCTTCCACCTCTGTCTTTCTGTTCTTGTTGCTGCCTCTGCTTCTGCATTTTGTTCTCTTTGCATTTCATTTCCTTCTCAGCAGAAAAACACTTAGATAGCCTTTTCTCCCGTACAAGGAACAACTAAGCCTTCTGACCTGAACAACCATTTCTGAGAATTCGATGTTGTTACCTAGAACATTAAGACTTGACTTCTATATAAACGCCACGCATACTCTCGTGTCATGTTTTCTCTCATAGTGTGCCCGTACAGTTGAGCAACGTACTACAGACCAAGGGCCATCAGCCGTATCAATATTTTATGTTCTTGATCTTTGTATTTCTATGATATTTGCAATGTATTAACAGACGATAGGCACGCATGTATTCCACCAATCTCTATTTCCATGAATCGTACATAGTCATAGGAGCTAGGTTCGCACTTTCGTGCTTTCGTCAACGGCCAATAGAACACAACATCTTGTTTCAAAATCCATGCATAATTGAGGGCGGGGCGATTTTGCCGGCCAACTATTTACCACTGGAGTTGCAATAACTGGCTTTTTGAAAGTATCAAAAGACGTGGATACACTTATCCGCTTTAGGCCGTCTGCCTAACTTCTACATGCTATGTCATACTTTTGGTTCTGCAGAACACACGATTTGTAACGTTGCGATTTCGTTAAGTGATCCTTCGCCGTAATATAAAAAAAGACGCATACATATGTTGAAAATTAACATTATACTATATACCTCATCCGCCTTTTTTTCTGCAAAAATCCGTTCAGCAAAGGCAGTGGTGCTTTTTGTGACATGCCTCATCTGTTTCCCGTAATTTCCGATGAAGAAAATCCGAAAAGGCCTGTGTGTATTTTATCATCATCATTTGAATAGGTTGCACTGGTGTTGTTATATATGATTGAACTTGCTGACAACCAGTGTTGGCGTGTTTGAAATTTCCATTTGGCATATATTCATTTGTCTTCAACTGCGAGTGGTTATATGCCTCTTTATGTACATTATTTTTTGGGCCTAACAACCTTAAAATCTGACTGTGCTTCCAAAAATTTCAAAAATTCTCAGTTAATATATTTGATAATACGATGACTTAGGTTAACACTTCATTCTGCATCATATCTTTTCATACTGAACATCCAATAAATGAAGGAAAATAAATGTTTACAAACATATGTGTATAAAGAAAGAAATGCGAATTAAGAACTTTCACTTCAAATAGAGACGGTGTGTAGACGCTGAAATATATTGAGGTCCTCTGTGAGTTAAAATGCCTCATATCTTACCATGCCCACGGTAAAGAACCACAAAGAAAAAAGCAATTATGAATTGATAACAATAATTATTGAAACTACACACGAAAATATTGAAAATTATATAAACTCAATAAAAAGCTCCCCACAGTCGTGCCGATAACGCACTTAGACATGATGCTAGTGAATATGATAAATGAAATGATGCGTACACCAGACATTAACACACACACACGCGTACTTACACATACGCATATACGCACACGCACACACAAAATCACGCTTATACGAACACATACACGCAAGCATACGCACATATATGCACATATATGCGCATATCATATCCAATTTCAAACAAAGAACACGTCAGTTGGAACAACAACTTGTCGCAGCAATAAAATGCACAAAATAAGTGCAGCATACACGAAATAAACGCTAAGGCCAGCATGCTTGTAATTTACATGATGAATGTTTTCATCAACAAAGTTGTTATTTTAATTAATTAAAATTTCAACGTTGTCTCTCCTGCTTTTTTTCCTTCTTAAAGTGAACAAAATTTGTCAATGTTTTCATTAATTAGATTGTTATATTGATTAATAAAAAAAAAATGTTTGCTACTAGAAATATGCTATCGTCCACTTTTCGATTAACTATTTGCATTTTTGTATCTTTTTTTAAAAATAAAAGTTAAGTATTCTTCTAAGTGGAAAACAACTCCGGATAATCAATAATATGATTTGCATTGTCCGGCGTAGAAAATTGCTTTTGTTTTCGTCCACCACTCCGTTTCTAACATTTAACTGACACAAGCCCAAAGACACATATTTATATGGAAGTCACAAATGGTCATATAGAATCTTCATATAAGATTTGACGTACACTTATTTTATTGAATTCAGAAAAGGTGGAATCAAAGCTAAGTCTGGTGGAATTCGAAATAAGATTCTAAAGAGAATGCGATTTTATCGTTCATCTTCGTGTTATGACAATGATTGTTATTGCTTTCGTTAGAACCAGTTCAGCCTTGATCTTATATATTTCACCCACGACAATCCCATTTTACATTTATAAACAGAGTATATCAAGGAATGCATATAATATGTTTTTTTGTGAAGAGCAGAAAGGGAACTTGAACGTGGTCTGACCAAGGCCAGAATCAGACTTTGCTTGGTTTCGGAGCACATTAAATTTAGTAAGAACACCTCATACACATAAATTCAAATATACGGTATGTCACTAAATTTAAGCACCAAATTTCGTTTTGTATCTTATTCGAAATAACGCATAGGAATAAAAATTAATGCTAAAATTGAGAAGCGTAGAAAGGTTAAATGCGCCTGTCAAAGCAGATTATCTAAGCTAAGAACAGTAAGGTTTCAGCTGCATGTATCACACTACAATATCTAAAAAAATCATTCCTTTTACATTTGGCATCTGAAATCTTTAATGAAATTTTCACGCCACGTCATCTTTACTATATTGTTCTTTATATCTATGTAACTCCGATTACATAATCTCTCATTCGTTATTGTAGTTCCACCATTGACAATATGAGCGAAGTTCCAGCTGAACAACTTGTGAGCATCATGGGTAAATGCAGTGAGATGTCTCCATGAACTGATGGGGAGGGAACACTTACCCTTTTATCATGGAACGAACCAGCTTATTCTCATGGACTAATATATGATCTACGCTTCGATAAGTTTCAAACTGAACATTTGTTTTTTGCTATGAACATATTTCGAAATTCATTGGCGGAGGAAGTAATAAAATTCTCTAGCTTTGTTCTTACCACTGTTTCATCGCACTGATAATACTTTGGTTGGCACACTACACCTTTTATTTTTTCCCTTGAGTATAGAAAAACTGTACTTGACACTTGTTTCCACACGAGACCCCCAGAGAAGGCTAGAAAGATAATGGTTAGAAGAGTTCTTCATTACACGTATTTCATAGTATTAAATTGTAAACATAATGGCAGATATTTTTAGAGCTTTTGAAACAATTTGAAAATATCTTCGTATGTGCATATGTGACAATCGAATATTATAGATGTACTCATTTAGAAACTCCACAGAAGAGACAAAATGTTATTCATATATATACATGCGTGCGTTTGTGTGTGTGTGGTGTTTGAGTGTGTGCGTAAAGTCACATAGCGTAGTGGCTAAGGTGTTGCACTCACGATTGCGCGATCGTGATTTCGCTTCCCAAACCGGGCGTTGTGCTTTGTTCTTGGGCAAAGCACTTAATTTCACGTGGCTCTGAGATCATTTCGACATCTGATATGTGGCACCCGTTGCACTTTTACTGGCAATGTCGATCTGATAGAGGGAATGATTTTATGTCTACACAAACATTTGATCACTATAAACAAATTAACTGTGTCGTTGTTCACCAAAAAATTGAGGAACCTTCATTTGTCGTCAAACGACAGGAGAGTCCATCTTACATATATATGCACACGTACATAAAGATAGTCATCCCCAAATATATACATATATATATACACATATGCATACGTTCATACATATATATACCTACATATACACCTCATGTGTATATATATATATATATCAACAGAAGCAGTATTGCTGCTAAAAGGTAATATTTATCCCTACTTAGAAGTGGGTGTTATGTTAGAACACAGGCCACTGCAAACGTTACCAAGGGGTACCTCTCTCTCATATGGACTTGTGGTGCATATATGCACTTTTGTTCATATAGGGAGAGACAGCTTAACCTCCATCGCAACTGCTGGGACTAAAAGAGAACCTGATTTCAGCTTTGCTTGGTCGTGTCAATGGTCCGTCAAACATACTTGTGACATTTACGATGTACAAAAATGCGATTTTTCAATGCTGTTTTTTTTTCAATTCGCGCTTTAAGCAATAATTTAGGTATAGCCTATCCACAAAACCATAGTAAGAATTCACATGAATTCGAAAACCTATCTTCTGGATCAAACATGTTGTTTTGTTGAATAAGTTGTAAAATATCCACAGGAATTGCACTTGTTTGAGCGGGAGAGATTCACATATATCAATACATGCTATATTTTTGAACATTAAAAATATATTCTAAAAAGGACTTATAAACGTATAGTTCATTAGTTATACACTTTCACTCAGTAACGCTTCAAGATTGGTGTGTATTGATTTGATCAGAATGGAAACGATTTTTTTTTGTGAATCAAGGAAACACACGGGATGGTGCATCTATAAGTCCGATCAATTCATCATTAAATATTATTATGGTGTAATTTCTGGAAATGTCTCTTGACCTATCGTCCAATTATAGCCTATTTATATCGTATATTAGTAGTTAGTGATATTCCTCTTAAACAAAATTTCAGCTATTTTTTCCGCTCTGTAAATAAACATAATATGTGTGTGTGTGTATTCACATGTGTCCAGGAAAGCGCATATATATATATATATATATATATATATATATATATATATATATATATATATATATATGCACCATGCAGTATGTATTTGTGATTGTGCTTGTGCACGTGCAGACATATTTTTCGGGAGTAAGAATGTTATTTCCGGTGTCATTTTAATTAGAATTATTGTTATACTAGTCCTATACCATTTCCTTCTGTCGAAACTTTCAAATTTAGTTATTTAGTTAGTTGTAATGAGACAACAATCGCTATATGCATCGCCCAACTTTGACATTTATAAGACCACGTATGTTGGCTGAAGAGGAAAGCAAAATGAAATAAAATTCATAAGTACATATCTAGTACAACTGCGCTTGTTTCAAATCTGCTCATAATCGATTTCATGGATGAGATTCTTCTTCTCTTTTCTGGTTTTTTTTTTGTTTTTTTTTTGCTTTCCTCCTTTACACTCTTTTGCTTCACTCCTACCAAATTTCAGGCATTGTACTTTTGCTGAAAATCATCATCATCATCATCATCATCATTATTATTATTATTATTATTATTATTATTATTATTATTATTATTATTATTATTATTATTATTATTATCATTGAGTGAGAGAGCAGTTCATGCCATCAAAGTGACACTGGGGTAAAATATACGAAGCCCAATATACCCATCATGACTACCCGTCTGATAAAGGTACACCAGGCACATGCATCACAACCATATGTGCGCGACATGGTGATCTCATATCAAGATAAACAGCACATGACCTTGCAGGTGGGGCCCAGTTAGAATTTTCTTCAGGTTGAGTAGCCCATTCCGCTCAAACGGTCCCTGAATAAGGGTTGTTTAAGGATGTTGAAAGAACCACCCAGGTTTCCAGAGGTGAACTATTCAAACCCCAAATAATCCCTCTCAACACATGGCTATGATGCCCCCCCACTACTTCTGCTCGTGATCAGAGATGCACATATCGTCAGCCACTAAGGGACATGCTCAACTGGTTACGGTCAAACAACTGACAAGCAAATCTGTGGTATTGAGCAGAATATTTGCTGTAGCCCATCTTTTATACCAAGACAAAACAATGTACATGATAACACTTCCAATCAGTTAAGATCAGAAGCCATGGGAGCCACCGCCTGGTACTGCATCAGGGCATTTATTATTATTATTATTATTATTATTATTATTATTATTATTATTATTATTATTATTATTATCAAAGCAGTGAGCTGGCAGAATTGTTAGCACGCCGGGTGAAATGTTTCGCGGTATATCGTCCGTCTCCACGTTCTTAGTTCAAATTCCGCCGAGGTCGACTTTGCCTTTCATCCTTTCGGGGTCCATTAAATAATTACCAGTCGCGCACTGGGATCGATGTAATCTACTTAATCCCTCCCCCCCCCAAAAAAAAATTTGAAATCATTATTATTATTATTGAATAAAAGAGAAGTGTCATTGGGGTAAAAATATACCCATCATGACTACTCGGTTGATAAGTGTACAGTAGGCACAGACATCACAAACATGTGCACGACATGGTGACTTCATATCAAGATAAACAGTACATGACAGTGCATGACCAGTTAGAATTTTGTTTAAGTCGAGTAGCCCATCTCGCTGAAATAGTCCCTGAATAAAGGTTACCTAAGGATGCTGAACGAAACACCAATGTTTCCAGAGATGAATTATTCAAACCCCAAAAAATTCCTCTCAACACATGACTATGATCATAGATGCTCATATCGTCAGCCACTAACTCGTATGAATAAGAAAGGAGAAAATAAGTAAAAACAGAGAAGCAATTATTAATATTACTATTAAAGTAGTATGTACTTGCTTTGTTTTTAAAGATAGAAATGTGAATTTAAAAATACTAATATAAAGTTAGAAAGACCATAGTAACTGTGGGGGAGATAAATGAGGGGAGAATAAGACGAGTCGAAAAAATAAAAATTTGGATAGGGATGTGTAGGTTATACAGAATGTGCATTTTAGTATGTACAAAAAAAAAGATAATTTCAGCGGTATTAATCCAGCTTAGTATTATGTGAGAAGGATATAGAATGGCAGTATGGTGGTAATGGTATTCGAGTTGTAGCGATACTGTACCAGTATGTGTGCAATAGATTAAATACACTGGTGTTGCAATCTGTTCAAATCGTGTACATTAGAAAGAGTGTCTGGAATTTCGAATTACGATTATAATCCTGTCTTTTACTAGGACTCTGCCATATAAAAATTAATTAGAGGTGAATCTATATGTGATCACAGTTCTTGTATTAGATAGATTATTTTTTCTATCTCCTTTTGATAATGACGCTGTATGTCTGTTTAACACATATTTTAGATCGACGACCAGTAGCACTAATTATCAATGTAATTACGAAATTAAATGAAACCAAATTAAATCGATAAATTGTCGGATTAATCATTCGTAATGAAATGTTAATAGCAACAGACGTTCGAGAAGTATTACTGCTTGTACAGGCATAACAAAATCTCTTGGATTACTTTTGATGACCTCTTTTTGCGTTTTCAGAAACTGGCATCAATTCAGGTGTAATCTATTGTAATTTGCCTCAGTGTAATGACAGAGGTGTTTTATGAAATATTGGGAAGAACATCAAGGTTCTTAGCTCTACATAAATCCACAAATAGAAAACTGGTGCTTGGAGTCTCTTGGACTGAATTGAGCTTGCTCAATGTAGACATGGTTTGAAAAGAAAGGAAGTAAGAACTATTATGTCATACAGTAGCGAGAAACAAAAGAGAAGGATTAATATTTTTTTTAATGTCGGAAATGCTAGTGAACGTACAAATTCGTAATTGGTTTCGTATACATGGTTAACTATTAGCTAAATTCTCTGAAAAATCTAACTTTGTAGAAGAGTCTTAATAAAAGTTGATAACACTAACACCAGTTTCCTCCAAATGTCTCATGTGCAAAATAAGATAACGATTAGTTCCCTTCAGACATTTCTGGAAATTTCAAACATTGTTTACATTTGCAGGCTCAACGCCTCAGTATTGTGCTAGCTTCCGAACATGGCACACCACGCAAAATTTACTCCCGATCTCCGAAAAGAAATTGTCAGGATGAATGTTTTAGGAATGACTCTCTCGGTATTTGACGAGACGTAAGATCTAATAGCGTAGTTTCACGGATTCTGAAACTCTATGAAGAAACTAAAGGATTTGAACCGAACAAGGCAACTGGTAGAACACGTAAATCACCATGCGAGATGATCAAGCCATGAAAATGTACATATTGAAGGATCCTTTCGAGATTGCAGCTGGAATTTCTAGGAAAATAAAAGCAAATAATGGGAATTGCGCTGCTTTACATGTTTCGTCGTCTGAAGGAATTTAGATTAAAGACTTGTTCCCTGGAAACGAAACCTACTATCAGCAAAAAGAACAAATTGGAAAGATTTTCGTTTGCAGAAACTCATGTGAACTGGAGGTATGGAAATTGGTCATAAATTCATTTTAGCGATGAAAGCAAATTCAATTTACCAGGTTCACATGGTAGACATTATGTTAGGCGCTTCACAGGAGATCGGCTAATATCCAAGTGCCTGAAGAAATCTGCCAAGTTTGGAGGAGGAAGCATCGTGATGTGGAGAATGACATCTTCTGAAGGAGTTGGCTCTCTAGTGCAGATAAAAGGGACTATTAACGCTAATATTTATTTGAATATGGTTAAACAGTAGGTGATTAATCTTGTTGAGGTTAAGGTTTCTGACATAAGTAATTTGTCCTCACCGCCCACCACCGTCACGTACGACTACAGTGGGCTTCACAACACCAACATTAGCGGCATCAAGGATGGAGGTCGATAGTCTTCTCTGACGAGGGCCGGTACTGCGTTTCTACCTCGGCTGAGAGAGTCAGGGTGTGGCGTAGGAGGAGTAAACACTACAGAGGCGAATCTGTCCTGCATCGAGATGCGTGGGGTGACCAAAATATCATTGTTAGGGGTGCTATAGCCTGAATCAGAGAATTGGGATCCATGGCTTCCAAAATGTTGATGCAGGCAGAGGAAATGGCATCACAGCGCAGTGCTACGGTGACCAGATCCTAAGACCTCACATCGTGCCCTTCTTTGTGCGTCACCATAGCCACGTGTTCAAGCCGGACGATGCTCCCTCCCACACGCTCAGGGTGACCATAGATTTTCTGCGTCAGCACAACATCAGAACGATGCCGTGGTCGGCTCCCAGTGCGGATTTCAACCCAATTGAACACATGTTGGATGAAATCCAGAGACAACTAAACCAGATGGTCTCCGGGCCGGCAAATCGTGTGGAACTGGAGACAGCATACACGGTATTGAACATGTCACCCCTTACAATCTCGATGTACTGGATCCGCCCTCTTCCAGAACACATGACAACAACCCATAGACTGCAGTCAAAGAAATTAACTTTATCAGATTTATCAGAATTTATCTCTGACATAATGGAATTAATGCATATTTCACAGTCACACACGTCTCGCGTTTCTTTTGGAGTTCAATGTATTTTTGTTGGGATTTTTCAATCTATGAACACTTATCTCTCATTGGCTATTTGTTTTAAGACAACATATTTAGTGTATTTCTTGGCAATATTTTCAACTACTACGCTTCTTCTTCGTTTTTTGCCCTGTCTTCCTTCGTATAAAATAGTTAAAATTACTTAAAATCGGTGTAAGATATTCAAAGTCGTATAAGATATTCAAAGTCTTGTAATCTTATTTTATCTATAATTACAGGCATGTATCCTTCAAATATTCTATTTTATCCCTACTGTAGTCATTCCCCAGAAGCAAAAGAAAATTATTCAGAGAATATTTAAAAAGATTGATGGATTATCTTATATTTTATTGATGAAAAATAATATAAGCACTTGGAAACATCTAACGAATATTAATAAAGTTCTTGGATCATCACAACAAAAAGTTAATGTTTAGTTATGGAAGTAAAACTCTTCCAAGTTTTCTCAGATCGAAAGTAGAAAGTCAAATCAATCATGTATCATTGTTTCAAAGATGGGAATGCATTAAGATCTGGTACTGTATGTATATGGAAACATGACCAAAATACCAAGGATGTTTCTACAGATGCCTTTTCTGTTGAATTTCTGCAACCGTTACCTTAGAGAATTCACATTCATACACATGCTCATTCAGAAATGAGAATGTTCAGTTGGCTGGAATTTTTTATCATTGAACGTAGTCATTTATCATTACACCGACGAGAAAACTGGAATTTAAAACGCTATCTAATATTATAAAAAAGATAAATGTCAAATTTACTTTCAATTATACTTTCTTATTTTATAAAAACGAATATAGGGAGACTGCGCGCGAGAGAAATTAAGAGAAAGTGAAAGAGAGAGAGAGAGAGAGAGAGAGAGAGAGAACAGACAGAGAGAAAGGTTCAGAGAGATCGTTATAGAAAACTACC
>NC_043003.1:31920826-31925826 GCF_006345805.1 Octopus sinensis
TAGCAGCAATGTTTCATGTTTCGATTCCAACTGTATTGGGCCATCTGAAATAAATCAGCAAGGTAATGGAGCTGGGCAACTGGGTACCACACTAACTGAACCAAACATCAAATGACAATCATCTTGAAACTTACTGTTCTTTGCTGTCACCAGGCGAACCAGGTTTGCATCGTATAAGCATCGAATAAGCAAAAAATTCTCTGTACTAAATATTTGGCAGTATTTAGATCCGGCAATCTGTACAAGATGCCCAGTATATACTGATGATTTGACCTTCTAAAAACAACAGAAATACAAGAGCCAATGAAAGGCAGTTTATGCAGTCGATACACCTGCCAGAAATAGAGACTCGGTACACTCGAAATACATCTTACCGTGGAAAAACCATCAGGCGTTATTGATTATATTAAATATAAAAAATCGATGTAATCATCACAGATAAAATATATTTTCCCTTAACGTAGTCTTGATGATAAGTCACAAAAACGCAATATATATATATATATAACCTTACACATATGTACACTGTTTATGCCTGTCTGTCTGTCTGTCTGTCATTGACTACTTGTCTGTCTTACAAGGACCAAGTAGAAAGTTACTCGCTTTGTGATCAAGAGTGCACTAAACCTCATGTGTGCGTATGTTCATATTTTTGCGGAGGTTTGTATGACCGAGTGTACTCGCGCCATGAAGCTTGTCCAAGGGGGTTTGTACATCCATATTTGTTAACGGTTATTTGTAATGCTTTTCCCGCTGGATTGCGTGTTCGTTTCTCTTTTTTGCCATGTTTAATTTTATTTCTGATCTATATAAACGAAGATATTTCCTCCGTCTCCCTGTTTTTTGTTCTACAAAACGGGAAGTTACATTGCAGAACAGTTATTTTAAAGAGTTGTATTTATTTATTACCCGACAAGATACACCCGCACCGCCGGATGCTCCTGAACCAATTGTTGAGTGTCCCACCCATGAAGAATCGATGGTAGATGCGTCGAAACAATTGTCGTGATTAATAATAAATGATCGTATATTCCATCTTCCGTCTTTCATTTGACATATATATGTATATGCATATGTATATATATATATATATATATTATATATATATATATATATATATAATATATATATATATATATATATGTATATATATACAAAGAGAGAGTGAGAGAGAGAAAGAGAGAGAATGAGAGAGAGAGGGTGCGGTGTATAAACTATCGTCTTAATTACGCAAAAATGAAAATAACACTCACATCTCACTTTAACAGGTATATTTACCAAAATTACATAGAAAGATCTTGAAATACTAATCTCCTGCAACTCTTCTGGACGGTCCCCTTGTATAAGTTGGTGAATGTTGTCATAATCTTTGACTTCAGTTTATCTTTGTTGTTACACTGGGTTTTGTTGGTCTCTTGCTCAACTGCACCCCTCACATGACAATCAAGATGGTTGCGGTCTGGGTAGTTAAGTGGCCAGATATCGGGTGATGTGGTCGCAGAAATTGTCTGACAGCCATGACTGGTTCCTCCTCCTCGTGAGACATGGTGCAGAGCCGTGCTGCGAAACATAGGGTCTTCCAGCAGCCACTCTCTTGGCCCAGAGCAGCACTACCACCTCCAAGCACTTGATATAGGCTTCCTTGCTGATTCTGAGGCCGTGTGGCAAGATGAGTGGAGGCATAACGTTGCCATCATTAGTGATCACCCCAAACACCATGATGTTGACTGGATGTTTAGTTTTTATCACTCTCGGTACATGTGTTAAGATTGCAGTTTTCAGACTGAAACCGAAATACTCTGAAATGTTCGTATTGGAGCTTCCTACGTTTCCAAAGTCGTTTCCAAATTTCTGGCAGAGTGAAATGCGTCATCGTGGTGTTTTGTTTTCTCACAGATGGTACCCAGCTGACCCTACTATACTGTGTAGTCCACAAAATCAAAAACAAACAAAGCATATGTGGGAAATTAAAAATATAAAATTTCGACAATTTACCCATCGCACCTTATATATGTGTATGAGCGTGCGTGTATGAGTGTGCGTGTATGTATGTATGTATATATGTATGTATGTATGTATGTATGTATGTATGTATGTGTGTATGTATGTATGTATGTAAGTATGTATGTATGTATGCATGCAAGTATGTATATATGTATGCATTATAGATATATAGAGTGCATCCATAATGCAATTTTAGTTTGTATTTCATTTTGGAGCAAGCGTCTCAATTATATTGTTACATCTGTGCATATTTCCCGGAATGTCATAATTACACGCAATTAACCGAATCAGTTATGTTCGGGGTATGTACACACAAATACTCTGTTTAATTTTTAAATGGAGTGTTATTAGACATACTAGCAGTTTTCTCCAGAGAGAAAGTCCCAAGAGAAAACGCAGAAAGAGAGAGAGAAGGAGACGGATATGAAAGAAAGATATCTGAATATGTTTCATCTAATGCTTGTGTTTCTCTCTGATGTACAACTTAGTTTCAAAGGAAATATACAACGTAGCCGAGTGGAAAGAAGCTGGATATTAGAACAACCAACACGTTGATTAGAATTATTTGAAATACAAAGAAAGTTATAAAAGTATGGTTGAATGACTGTATCGTCAAATAAATTCTAGTACGTTTGCTCGTGTTTTCTACGCTGACTTTATATAATATATTACGCAACAAGAAAATCGATATATTGAAATATGGCTTTGTCTACGAATTCATAAATATGACCGTCGTGTAACATTGAATCACCTGCTCTTTATGCAAGTGATATAAGATGTTCGGTAGAATTACATTATCCTTCAATTATATGTGTCTCCACTTCATATTGTAGTAAACTGTAGCAATGAAATGGTAGTAATCAATAAGAGATCTGAGGAAAAATATTATAGAAAAAATAGCTTATCTCTTCTCTCTTTTGATGGAGAAAACAAATGTGTTACATGAATTCGCAAAAAAGGCACTCTTCGCACACGGACAATAAAGTATTACACCCTCAGTCTCCTACCCAGAGAAAGAAGAGAGAGAGAGAGAGAGAGAGGGAGAGAGAGAAGGAAAGAGAGAGAGAGAGAAAAAGGAAGAGTATACAAATTACAGTGCAGTGCAGAGACGGGTCTGTGTTCAATATATTAGCAGGTTATTATGCATTTGTCCGACGTTAGCAGTATGCGTCTTCGTACAATCCCCATGGCAAAAAAAATTACTTGCTGGGTGAACATATGTATAACTCTGGAGTTGTCTTCGATCACATTGTTTACACCTGACGTCTTGATACGAGAGGTTGCAGCAAAAGTCAGCGCTATCTATAAGTTCTGTAGAATATCTATAGAAATAATCTTAACAAAATAGTATAACTAAGGCTTCCAGAAAATGTGTGCGCGTGTGTTTTTGTACACGGTTGTGTGTGTATATTTACATTTGTATTTAAAAGAACCTTATGATGTTGGACGATACTGTCATCTATTTTCTGTTTACTACTTCCCAGTCAATATGGCAGATATCCTCTGATACCTGGACTCAGTTATATTATCACGAATAAATCTCTGAATACAGGACAGGAAAACCTCACTAACAGTATCTAAGAGAAAAATTCTTAAGTTCAGTACCACGTTGAAGGACTGTCAAGCACCCCAACACTTTCTGTGACATCAGGGACAAAATAGATGAAGAAAATTAAACGAAGAGTGTATTAGCTCCATATGAAAACTCTGTCGTTATGTATGGTCTCACATTGACGTGTGCCATCCTCGAATAATGTTTACAGTTATCATAAAACTGAGATCAAAGAAAAATGACTGCAGGGATTGAGGTGGATGTAGGAAAAAGAGGAAGAATTTCCGTTGTATTCTTCGAAGATGAGAGGAAAGATAATATGTATAGATACATGCATGAATGCGTTCATATATACATACACATATACATATTTACTTCAAATATACTAACATACATGTATGTATAAACAGGAGTTGAACAAGATAATGGAAACACCTTAAAATTTAAAACAAATTCATTTTAATATAGCGTAGGATCTCCTTTGGCAGTAATTACAACCTGAATTGTACAAATTATGGACTCGTACAAAGTTTGAACTGTTTACAAAGGAATTTTTGTTCATTCTTCAGCTAAAACAGGCTCCAGGTCTTGTAGTGATGGTAGTGGAGGATATCGACACCTTACTTGTTTTTCTAAAGTGCACCATAAATGTTCAATAATATTGAGATTTGAGGACTGTGATGTCCCAGATAAGATGTTCAACTTCACTAGAATATTCCTTGTGCCATTCAGTTGCAACTTTAGCTGTAGGGATTTGTGCACAATCATCCTGAAAGATTGCATTTCCCTCCGGAAACATGTCCGCAATCATAGACTAGATTTGATCAGATAAAATGCTTAAATAAAATGCTTAAATAATTCTTCCATGAAGGGAAAACATTGGACTAGAGGACTTCTGAGATATAGACTCCGCTCCTTGATCATCACAGATCCTCTTCATTGTTTAATAGTTGGAAGAATGCAGCCTGAGTCAAATGCTTCTTTTGGCGATCTTCACTTGTATACTCGGCTGGTGATCGGAAATAAGGTAAAGGATGACTTGTCCGAGAAAATAGCATTCTTCCACTGCTCTAGGGACCAATTCTTTAGGTTTTTACTCGACTCTAAACAGTTTGTCAAATTTGTTTTTGAGAACAGTGGTTTTCTGATTGCAGCCCTTCTTTGAAATCCGACTTTGTCCAGCAATTGGCGAACAGTTTTTGTGGAAACTGGGTCATTAAACACTGCATTAATTTTGGGAGGTGTAATTTTGTGATACTTTCTAACAATTCGCGTAAGAGTCCGACGGTCCCTATCTGAAAGTTTGGGAGTTATGTTTCGACGAGGAAACTTTTCCCTCTTTATCAAAGGCTGTCATTACTTTCGCGACAGTACTTCTAGAGATACAAAACATTTCAGCTGTTTATGCTACGCTAGCGCATGTCACACAAGCACCAAGAATTAT
>NC_043003.1:31930826-31940826 GCF_006345805.1 Octopus sinensis
GCACAGAGAAACCTGGATTATTATATTATAATTTTATAATATATTATAATATTTTATACATAAGTAAATATAAGAGTAAATATTTACTTACTTATATAATATATATATATATATATATATCTATATATATATATATATATATATATATATATATATATATATATATATATGTACATACACGCATACACACATATATTATGTGTGTGCATACATTGAATAACTAATATGATTTGAATGAAAACTTGTTAAAATACTATGAGACTTTACTGATTCCCTTGCTCCATAAAACCCATATTGTAGACCAATAATATATTTACCGTAATACATCTCTAACCACTAACGGGATGGCTTTTCGTCTCGAATGTAATAACATCTTTTCAATGCGTTTAACTGCGTATCACAAAAGAAAGTATGAAAATGTAGTTGTCAATGAACTGATTAGGACCAAAATCAAAATTGCCTTCACATGGGCCGCCAATTCAAAATATCAGGATATCGTAGTTTTGAAGTTACGGGCAACGCGAATGTGATGTTAAAGCCGATAAGGAGCAAAATGTAAAGCAAAAATATTTTGTTGGCAAGGGAAAATTACACGGCTCGTAGAGGAGACTGAATACTTGAACTGTGTCTTCGTGAACAATGTCTGAATTTTGAGAGTTGGCACTCACAAACTTCGAACATAGGTGATCTTTCGGTGTTTCTTATAGTTCAGCAAGGATTGCACAAAGAAGCTTTTTTGTTTATGTAGAGAAGCAATTAGATCTCCAGTTATGCAACTATCCGCTCTTTACACCGAGGATCATATCAAAAAGAGATCGAAGGGCCATTAAGTGTGAAAGAGGTTATATGTTAGTGCAATCATCAACACCCAATCAATAGGAAGAATGGCAACAATCCACTATCTGGCGGTTTCGCTAATACTCCTCCATGCATGTGTACGTTCTTTGAACCAAGAAGATTTAAACAAGAGAATCAGAAAGTCAGCGGGAACGGAGTGTAGGTCATTAAGTGATGCTTTAATGACTTTCTCAATTCACGATCAGAAACACAGAGGGGAACAAAAGCATATGAGCTGAGAACTTGCACATTGCCTTCATACATGTGGCAACATGTCAAGTAGCTTACATTCACGGTGACCCATTAGCTGCAGAGTTCTCCAAGAAGTTACATCTATGAAAATGGAAAAAACTTCCACAGGATCCAGAAGATATTCTGTAACACATCCCATATGGTAATATGACTGCCTCCCTTGAAGAACTGAAGAGCAAAGTCTTTCCAAATGTTGCCACAAACTACAAAAGTCACAAGTGGCTATGTAAAAGAACTAGTCTGGCACTAAGGAATGATGCGGTAGGTAAGCTGAATCTAAATTTGTTGTTTTAGCTTCCAGGAACTGAATGATCATACAGGTCAATTTATTCTGTCCCTGAACAAGAACAGGCAACGTTCCACAATTCACTTCAACCACCAAGACTTCCGCCACACATTCTGATCAATGAATCAGGTGCTCCAATAATGGTGTTAAGAAAATTTGATGAACCTTACTCTGCAATGGAACAAGGCTGGTTGTTAAAACAACCATGCCCCATGTGTTGGAAGCGACAACAATTACAGCCAAAATATGTGAGTATGCCTTCATTCCAAGGATTCCTCACATCTCAAATGATCACCCCTTCAGATTTAGAGACTGCAGGTTCCTGTCAAACTGAGCTTTGCGATGTATGTGAACAAAGCACAAGGTCAATCTCTAAAGGTGGTGTGACTTAAATTCCTTCAGCCATGCTTCTCACATGGTCAGCTGTATGTTGGATGTTCCAGAGTTGGAGATGAAATGAACCTCTACATTCTCGGTGATACACATGGCGAGACGGAAAACATAGTATATGAAGCACTTAAGAATTACTTTCTGAGACATACACTATCTTACACTACAAGCAAAGAGTTCTGTGTTAAGGCTATGAGTTTAGAACCCGAATAAAACCGGGACCTTCTGCTTGTATATATATATATATAATATATATATATATATATATATAATATTATATATATATATATATTATATATATATATATAAACATACAGATTCAAGGACCAGTTAAAATCATTAATAGTACATAAAGATAATTATCATTGTGCCACATGCTTAAAATTTTAAAACTATGAAAACATGTATAAAAACTCTACATTCTTAATGTTAATGTACAAATGAAAAGTTTATGAACAGGAAGTCATAGGATCTGTTCAACATTGGAAAAAATCAAAAACAGAACAAGAAAAAGAAAACGTATTTAGCGGAAACATACTTGCATGAAAAACCAATGATAAATTTGTAAGAATGAAAAGCTATGTTTTGAAATAAAAGACTAAAATACAAATATGAATATCTTTATAAAAATATAGCTTGTCTTATATCGTATCTGTGAATAGATTTCTATGGAAACCAAGTCGAATATCACTTCCTTTGGGAATCATTTAGCGAAATTTCCATTTAAATCTTTAATGAAGAGATTAAATTTTGTATTTTATCATTGTCATAATATTCTATGAAGTTTAATGAAGCTTTACTCTAGTGAATATGATTGTTCAGGTTAATGTAATATATAAAGCTTCAATATATATATATATATATATATATATATATATGTATATATATATTTACATACATATATATATATATATATGTATATATATAAATATATATATATATATGTATATATATTTACATACATATATATATATATATGTATATATATAAATATATATATATATATGTATATATATTTACATACATATATATATATATATTATATATATATATATGTATATATATAAATATATATATATATATATATATTATATATATATATATATATGTATATATATATTTACATACATATATATATATATATGTGTGTGTGTGTGTGTGTGTGTGTGTGGAGGCGCATGGCTCAGTGGTTAGAGCGTCGAGCTTTCAATCGTGAGGTTGTGAGTTCGAATCCAGGGCCGGGCTGCGTGTTGTGTTCCCGAGCAAGACACTTTACTTCACGTTGCTCTAGTTCACTCAGCTGTAGAAATGAGTTGCGACGTCACAGGTGCCAAGCTGTATCGGCATTTGTCTTTCCTTTGGATAACACTGGTGGCGTGGAGAGGGGAGGCCAGTATGCATAGGTGTCTGCTGGTCTTCTATAAAGAACCTTGCTCGGACTTGTGCCTAGGAGGGTAACTTTCTAGCTGCAATCACACGGTCAGTCATGACCGAAGTGTGTCCCAGCATGTGTGCTTGTGTGTATGTATGCAGTCATATGTATTTATCCATAATTCTGTATATTATAATGATTTCAGATAGTGTGTTTATTTCACTGGTAAAAGCTATATAGAGTGTGTCCTGTATTTGTGGTTATATTTTTTATTTAGGTTGTATTATTGGATTGACAGTATCTTGCGTAGGATGTGGGCTGTTCCTAGCAGGGCTATTTTCCGGACAGTGCGTTGTGTTGAGGATTCAAGTATAGTTTCTTTATTTTTGTTCATATGATTTTTTTTTATCATGCCCAATGCTCCAATTATTTGTATCGTTTTCATCTCATGCCCTACATTTTGAATACTTCAATTCCGAGGTCTTTGTACTTCTACAATTTCTCCACTTCTTTTTTGACACTATTTTTATCGGGAGGTATTGCAATGTCTATTTGTGAGAAGGTGCTTTTTATTTTCTCAAATCCTTGACTATTATGTCTAGACAATTAACTTTTATTACTTTTCGGTTTGAAACCGCATATCCCTGATGACTGTGACCTGATCGTTGTCTTCTACCTTGCTTGGGTCATGCTTATACCACCTGCTATTCAGTTATGATGTAATTTTGGCAAACAGGCCAGTGGATATAACTGCTTAATTTGAAGAATCTGTATACATATTCAGACTTGACAAGGTCTAGGCAGCCTGAGATGATGTAGTGAACTGTCTCGTTGTCCTGGCTGCACAATCTGCATTTTATGTTGCGGCCTGTTGTCATTATTTTATTTGTAACATTGTATGTTGTCAGGCATTGCTTTTGTGTAGCGATAATCAGTCTTTACGTTTCGGCTTTTAGTCCAGAGCTTTCGAGCCATTGTTGGCTTTTACTTAGGCTCGCTTCCTCTCTGTCAAGCCTTACAGAGTAGTGGCCATCAAGTGATTTTTCTCTCCATTTCTTCTTCAGTATCTTTTTTAGTTCAGTTTTCAGGTTTTTTGTTTTGTTTTTCTGACCATTTCTGCTATGTTGTTATCTGAGGTCAGTGTGTCAGTGTAGTTTGCTTCTGCTTTGTACTTTGTCGCTTCCTTGTGTATAAATAAAAGCGTTTTATTTTTCTCAAGTTCTTTTACTACATGCAGTAATCTTCCTCTCTTAGTTTCCAGTGTTTCCCTAATCCAGCTGTTGGTAGGTATATTATGTCTGCGTCTGCTTTGAGATGGTGACTTCGGTACGCTGTTAGTAGATTTCTGGTTTTTCTATCTAGGTTTCTCAATTCACTGATCTTCCAGTTTATTATGTTAAAGTTGTAATTTATGAACGGTATGGCTATCGTGTTTATCCCCATTATCTTACTTTTAAGATTAAGCTCAATGTTAAATTTAGTCTAATTCTTCTATAATACTCCTAATTTTCTCTTTCATTTCTGTGTGTTGTATTTTGGCTGTTTCTTCTATTCTAGATATTTGTATGGGTACTTGTGATCTAATTCTCTATTTTCTTTCGGGAGCAGTGATTACAGTGCTGAATAATTTACTTCTTCTCAATGTGACTCTGACACATTTCTGCATCCCCATGATCATTTTGATGTCATTACTGCAACTGAAAAATTTTGATATGGTTTCTCTCTTCTTTGGTGCTTTGAGCGTCACGTTTTATGTCATACATGTACCGAAGGTGGTAGCACGTATAACCCATGGTGGTTTCGTTTAACAAGCTTGTTAGCGGAGTCACAGAAAGGCAGGGGTCACTATGAGTGTCCCTGGGAAATTCCTCTTCTTATGCGTATAGGGTAGGTTTTAATAACTTTATGAGTCCTTTTTTTAAATTCTATACTGGTTTTCCAGTTTGCCACTGCATGTTTAATATATTTTAGTAGTGGTGGGGCTACCTTATCTGTGTGGAGAGATTCCAGTATCCATGAGTGTGGAGCAAGAGAAACAAGTAAAAAAAATGGTGTGCCGAAAAACTGGATGAAAAAGAAAGGAATATAAAGGAATTTAAATATATATTTTGAATACGTTTACTGGTTATTAAAAGTTTCTTTTATCATACGACTATCTCAAAGGTGGAAAGATCTATGTTTAAATATATGTAGTTATTTTTAATCCTTGCCCCCCCCTCTCTCTCTCTCTCTCTATATATATATATATATACGACTCTATTCTGTCTATGTACGTCTCTATTCTGTCTATCAGCTCTTTCACGCTTATTCGTTAATTCCACTCTTCGTTCTTTCGTTCTCCCTCTCTCAAATTTCTTTGCCTTCTCTTCTCACTCACTTTCCCTCCACATTTCCCTTCACTGTGTCCCTGTCGTTTTTTCTCGCCCCTCCTTAATTCTTCTGTCCCTCTGCTTCTACTTCTCTCTCTTCTCTTCCCACGTGACCGCCTCGGCCAAGCCTGTTCTTTCTCTCTTGACCTGAACGTTTTCCCTGCAACATCGATATTCTTCCCTGTGTTTGTGAAACAATTGAATCTCTGCCGTAAGGCTTCATTTCCGCATTCGCCAGTTTAATTCAATTCGTCCTTAGTCGAAAACACCTGTTGTTATGTACTGTTGTTATTTTTATTGTATTTCTTTACTGTATTTATACTTGTGTAACATTGTCCGTTTTTCCGTCCTTGTTTTTGTATACATTCGCTGCTTTCTTACAAGGAATCTAATGCGTTTAGCTTACTTTTTCCTTGTGGCTGGCCAGATTGGAGGAATCTGAAGAATAATCAACCGAAGTTGAGAGGATAATATGATGCTTGACTGAGGAAAGAAAACTTCGATTGACCCATGCTTGTTTTCTTTGTATCGTCTACCTGGATGCTTTGTTGTCACTTTTTGTATCACCTAGCAGTCCTAAAATTTTGCGTTCTTGTCTCATGTTGTATTACACACACACACACACACACACACACATATATATATATATAGATATATATATATATATATATATATATATATATATATATATATATATATATATATACACATACATATATCGAAAAAAGATGTTATAATACTATTATACAAACAATCGAACATACCTCCATCATCATCATCATATATATATATTATATATATATATATATATATATATATAGGGTAGCTGAATTAGAGTTTAAAATAACCATCTAAAGGATAGAAGTATCCATTACACTAACGGTATATTACCTATATTTAACCATGGGCATACATGTCCAAAAATATGTTCATAATTTATAGGTGAAGACAAAAAAAAACATGGGTGTATCAGGAATCAAAAATTAAAGGAAGCAGAAACATTTGACTTACGTCAATTATTATTTATTAATCCAATGCAAATAGACTGCATCCCCTCTAACAGCTGTTTCTGATTACAATGATCTAAATTATTGCCATTGATATGCAAAAATATGTAAAATATTAATCATATTTTGGTAATAAAACCGATCTGAAACAGGGAGTTTCATCAGAGTGGAGAATAAATAAAAATGAAGAGCATAGAGAAGAGAAGGGGAAAAGGGAAAATGTTGA
The DNA here is from genome assembly GCF_006345805.1 of Octopus sinensis. NCBI lineage: Eukaryota > Metazoa > Mollusca > Cephalopoda > Octopoda > Octopodidae > Octopus > Octopus sinensis. The sequence continues at coordinate 31,937,566 of NC_043003.1, forward strand.
ATATGGTTGTAATGATACCATTTTGCTTGTGTGATTTTTCTCCTGTGATTACTGCTAAATCCAACTTTTCCCTTCCTCTTTTCTATACTCTTCTTTATTAATTATTTACTGTGATGGAGCTCCTTGTTTCAGATCGGTTTTATAACCAAATATAATTAATATCTTACATATGTTTGCTTATCAATGGCAATGCTATACAATATTGGAAGCAGATGCAGCTGTGAGATGGGATGCAGTCTACATACATTGAGTTAATAAATAGTAATTGATGCACATCAATTGTTGTTCATCAGTACATCTCCATTTTTTATTTTCTTAAATATATATATATATATATATATATATTATATATATATATATATATATTATATATATATATGTATATACATACCTACATACACCTCGCCCCTGCATATATGTGCGTTTAAAAATATGCAATGAATCTGACTATGTGTGTATGTGACCTATGCCCCTAAGTGTCAGTAATTGTTTGTGGGGGGGGGGGGCTCGAATTTCTGTTCAGATGGAAATCAACTCACTACCGTGTATAGTCATTCCTTGATAGCGAGCTCGAAATAAAGTTAACATTTCAGCCCAACTGATGATTATCGACATTCATCTGAGCTATCATAGCGGTATCTCTTCTCTGTTAAATGCAACGCAGAATCATGTTATTTGGCATTGCATATTAGTAAGTGTTTATCCAGACCCAATTAGAAAATGTTGCAGAAGAAGCCTTCGATTGGAAATTAATTTGCGTTTGCTCCTGCAATAATTTGTTTGGAAGGTGGAAGACTTTAACAGTGAGGACGAGTTAAGATCTGAATCCCATTCGTAGTTTCAAAATTGCCTTTAAATTATTCGAGGCCAAGACCTCTAATAATTTAAAGGCGGGTTAAAATGTCATATATCTCAGTCCACGTATTGTTTGAATTTGTTTCCAGAATGATGCAAGATGTGTTTGGAGGCGTAGAAAATCTTGGGAAAGGTAGCATGGTGTGAATAAATGGTATAGAAATATATTTGCATTAGCGTGAATGGATGTTTCTGCAGAGAATGCGAGTGATTGAGAAATCTACTTATATGTTGACATAGTCATTCAGAAGCATATCCGAACATGGTGTATAGGCTGACTGTTAGAGATCGATCTGAGATAAGAGACTTTCAGAGGAACAGATTGCAGGTTTTTCATGGGATGGTTAAAGTGTCTGGTTGCAGCTGAGATCACATATTTTTGTAATGCTTATTAATCTTCACACAATATTGAAATGTGTTTATATGCATCTGGTTCTCAAACCTAATATCAACATGAATAGTTAGGAGGAAAATATAGTATATATGTGCATATTGACATATGGCATAAGAGATCATTTTTTATTTGGAATTTAATTATTGAAGTTTACACATATCAACGATCTGTTAGTGAATACGTTGTGAAAAAGATGAATTTGATATCGTTTTACTTCATGTAATTTTATCCCTTAACACATACACATTCCACACGAAAACATACACGCAGGTGCGCATAACACAACACATACACCCACACAGACACACGCACCCAAACACACCTACATTTATATACATAAAAATATTACATGTCTATATATATATTCATGTGTGTATACTGCCATATTGCTACTGTTTGTACCTGTATGCTTTTCATAAAACTGATTAATAATCTGTTTTCTCAATCAAATATTTTAGCTTCACTTTGATTAAATTACAACGTAAACAAAATGCGTCACAATAAAAATCGAGAATGACACACACATAAGCATAAACACACAGCCGCATGTGTGTATGTGTGTGTAGGTGTACGTATGTACATGTATTTATAAACATATGTATGATATATATATATATATATATATATATATAAACATGTATATATGTATATATATATAAACGTATATGTATATATGTGTATATATACGTTTTTAACACGCACACACACACATACATAGAAACATACAAACATGCACACATATATATGTACGTATGTATATGTATATATACATATATGACGTTTCAACATTTAATTACTTTCTAGAATAATCTTGCCTACTCGTTAAATAGATTACGTTTAAGCAAAGTTGTATATATAGAATGTAATATAAACTTTTTTAATAGTTTCGTCAGACAAGAGACATAATTTAAGAAACTAATTCGAAACAGTTACAATAACACATTATAATAAATGTTGCGCACTAAACACTAATTAAACAAGACTAAATGAATGAATAAAGAACTAATAACTCATCTTGTTACTACGTATTTCATTATGAGCAGACGTTATATATCTATTGATATTTAGAATGCAATGTCTTACTTAATAATCAGCATCAAATTGGTTTGTAACACAATATTTATGAAGATTTCCTAATTACTAATGTAGTAATTATAAGCAGAGTTCTCGTGGTGTGTTGTTGCTGAGGCGAATCTGTACAATGTCGAATAAAATTCATTGGATTTATATCCCAGATTTTTCAAATTAAGCCGTGGTCAAATGTTCCTTTTACATTTCCTACATTAAAATAAATAAAATCGCTGTCAATTACTGGGGTAAATGATCTCTATCAAATTCTCAATTGACTTTTGACTATTTTAGAATGTATTTCTAAGTTGGGTGTATCTGGTTGAAGCGTTAGTTCGTCGGCAAGCGAAGTGTTGCTTAATTTGTTCCTGCTCTCTACGATTTTCCCCAGCCTTGCTCTTCATCCTCTCGTGATTGATAAATGAAGTAACAGTAGTTATGTTACTTCCTCTTGGTCTTCTACTACAGTTTTAAGATGACCATCCACTGCAAACCCCCGATATTTGCAATTTAGCACTTCCCTGAGGTAGCCATGAAATTTAAATCAACTTTTAATTATTTTTAAATGTCTTCAGAAATTAATCCATATTATGTATATTTTCTGCTTTTACTCATACAAAGTTGTAACAGTTATACGGTTTTTACAATGCTCATTCCCTGCAAGCTGCCAATATTTGCACGTTAGCACAGGGCTGTTCTTGCACATGCAACTGCAGCTGTCACCACTGTTAATTACGACTTACTCAGTAAGCTACCTTCTCAAGAACGTTCATTTAGATCAGTTGATATATTTACCATCCTGGATCACGTTACACACTTTCCAACAGAATTTCTCAACTCACAGCATCCTCCAGGACTCCTTCTTCATGAACTTCACTTAAACGTCGGTTGCCCTATCATCTTCCTACGCAATCTAAACCAGTCCACTCTATGCAATTGAACTC
>NC_043003.1:31943326-31988326 GCF_006345805.1 Octopus sinensis
AGGTGACGTCACTTTGATTTTCTCTGTTGTATGGGTTTAAATTGTTCATAAGCATAGCAGAACTGTTCAAGGGCTTTGCATAAGAATATCTATATTTGAAAACATAAAAAAAAGGATACGTCACGTAATACCATCGATCTGACAGTCAAAGAAGTGTAAGGTTATAAAATGTTCTTAAAGTATTTGCAAATAACTAACTTGATTTCAGAAAATCTAGCTGTGATACAAAGTTTCAACATATCAATTTAAAATAAGTGCATCAAAGTTGTTTAGAAGCAACATTCCACCTAGTGTAAACCTTGAAATTTAAACGGTGACCAAGTACAAATCATTTCAATTAGCAGATCATAATTTTTTAATTTAAAATTATATTAAAATTCACATTAGGCAAACGCAATTTTAATTATAAATATATTATCATTATCTTCTTTCTATCGTTAATTCCTTCTTTGGAACATAAAGTAAACAAGAAATTTTGTTTCCAAGCATCTTGAAATTAGTCTCTTAATAAAGTAATTTAAATATCTCTTTTCGAGTAATTATGAAAACTCTGCTCATTTGAATAGACATAACTGTTGTAAAAGGAAATATATCGCTTAGAATATATTTAAACTCTCAATGTAAACTTGTCATTTCCAGTTACAAAACAGCAACAAAATGCACTTTAATATAATAATAGAAACTAAATTCTATAATTCTATATAAAGCAAAGCATATATTCGTGAAGGAGTTAGGATTTTGACAAAAAATTTGTGTTATGCAAAGATCTTAACATTGATACATCTAATATATTCTAGACTATGTGAATTTACTTTCTCATTTATTATTATCATTTTTTTTTTGGGGGGGGGGGGCTACTAATCATGAGATCTTTTGTGTATGTTTGCTTCGAGAAGTGTTGAAACTATTCCTGATATGCTACAATCACTCATTGTTGAAATGGACTAACAGACACCTAAAGACGTCTCAGACATACATACATACATACATACATACATACATACATACATACATACATACATACATACATACATACATACATGCATACATACATGCACACACAGATATATATATATATATATATGACGTTGTAAGTAATGTCGAAACATGATGAACCGGTTCCAAATGCATTTTTAATACTTGACATATCTCATATCCCTCACAGGAACAAATCATATGTAAATGGTTAAATATATTGCCTCATATAGCATTAATTCAATATCATTAATGCCTTAGTGGGTCTTTAATAGACGTCAATACTCTGACACGAATATCTCTTCTCCATTTCATTTAGAAAATCATGTTTGATTGCCCAGAATTTTTTCATTTCAATTAACATTAATATAATTGCTGCTTATATTATAATAGTGCTACCAATGTTTCTTCCCCCTGGGAGATTATAAGCAAAATGTTTATTGCTGTTATGATTACTTGTATTTAATTTATTTATTTGCATTCAAGAATATTGGTTAAAATATGCACAATTATTATAGAAATCTCTCCGTTACAAGAGAGACGAAAGAACTGTATATATGACAGTAGTTTTACTACCTCGGGGCGTTTGATTTCAAATCAGTAGTAGGTATCTCACAAAATATTTTAGGAGTAACATTAGGTAAATTGTTTGTAGCAATTAAATTCTTTTTATAGCTAAAAACATTTCATATATTTCATAGCTGTAAAAATATTTCATATATTTCTAGCAGGATATAAATATAGAATCATCTATTTATGCCATAATTGGCCATACATATCGATTTGTATTAAAATGGGACAGTATCTTAACAACACTCCTTGAATATATTAGAGGCAAATGCCTATCATCTGACCAGTGTGACAGAATATTTACTGTTCAATATAAATAAAATCGAAATAGCTTGTGCTGTATTCTGGGCGATAATAAATGCCCAAGCTCAATATTCTTAATTTCCACTGTAAATTGTGCTATCAAGAGCAGAACCAGAAGCAGATTTACTGCATGGTTGCTAATCGTTTAGTTCCCTTGCAGTTCGGACTTCAAATAATCCCATGTATATAAGTTGGAGAAGTAGGGCGTGTTAAATTTTCTCTAGAGATTTCTATACACTGGGACCCTAAAACTCGAGATGGATCTATTTGCAACCACTGGGGACTTATCAGATATAACAGCCAGTTAATCAACTACAATGCTTCAGCGAATAATCATTATTCTCGCCCCTTTGAACTTTAGAAACATTTGCATATTGTGCATTAATATCTTGTTCTTTAAAATTCCTTTTCTTCAGTTTATTCTTAATATCATATCTCCCATATTTAATGTGAAACATTTAAATATTGACGGCATGATATCTGTCATAAATATTAATGAAAAAGTCATTCTTCTTGGATGAACTAAAATCAATTTGAATTGCCTTTATAGATTATACTGATGAGTAATGCAGTTAACTTTCAAGTAAAACACATGTTAATTGGTGTCTAATACCATTATATAGAGTAAGGCACTGAGTTAGAATTGTTAGCACGTCGGACAAAACGCTTAGCTGTATTTCATTCGTTCAGAGTTCAAATAGCACCGAGATGAAATTTGCCTTTCATTCTTTCGGAGTCGATAACATATGTGCCAGTCGAAGCACTGGAGTAGATGTAATCGAATTATCCCTACTACAAAATGTCTATATTCGAAATAAGTGTTATTATAATGTATAAAGGGACATAGGAGTTTGGTTTACATGAGCGTATCGTCTAAGGGACGCAAAGAATATATTAGCACATTGTTCAGTAAATTAAATAAAACCTAAATTATTAGGTTATTTATTCTGGAGACGTGTGAAGATACGTGGCTCAGTAGTTCAGACGTCCATTATGCGGACGTGAGTTTAGGATCAGTAGTGCGCTCAGTTCCTTTTCTGGGTGGTGCATTGTGACGCTTTTGAGCAAAGCATTTCAATTTACGTTGCTCTAGTTTACCCATCTCTAAGGGGGATTCGATGCTCCATCTTTTTCTCCAGCCTTGATATCCTGGACGTGCAACTGACTCAATGGAGAGGGGTTCGATAAGGTACCTGTCTCTGCTGGCGCATGTGGGCATAAATAATTAATAAAGAATAATTATAAAAAGAAAATCGCTACCAAAAGACATAGTACATATTGGTATAACTTTGACAGAAGGCTAGCAATTTCGGGGAGGGAGATGCACGTGGATTACATCGAACACAGTGTACAACTGATATTTATTTCATCGACCTTGGCTAGATTTGCCCTAGAAATGCAAAGATGAGCAATTGCTGCTGAGCATTTTACCCGGCGTGCTAACGATACTGCCATCTTGTCGCCTTAAAAGCATCATGTTTATTACAAGGTCACGCGCGCTTGTAAGAGATGTGTGGCTTTAATGTACACTTTATGGCTGACGTTGCTATAAGAGAGATTCATCGAATGTGAGAAGGCGGGCTCGTTGCAATACATGTAATTGTATTTGCCAGCTAATTGAACTGGAGCAACGTGAAATAAAGCGTCTTACTTAAGGAATCGAACTCATGAACTTACGATCTGGAGCTGAAAGCCTTAACCATAAGCCACGCTCCTTCACTGGATGACTAATTTGGAGATAAACTGACAAGGGTAACCTACACACCGGAGAATAGGTTTTCGTTGCTAACTTATTCACCCTAGTTGGTAATAAGGTAAAATATCTTCTTCAAAGAACCGTCATAATTGTACACACGAACGGAGACACACACACACACACACACACACACAAACAAACAAACATACAACATATGCGCAAATATGTGTCTAAACAAGAATAACTGATTTAGAGAGTTAATTCATGAATAACATTAAAACGAACTAATGTGTAAATCCCTAACTAATGTGATAATACTATTAATTTTGCTCCACGTTACAATGGTGCTCTCCTCACAACGACCAGCAGGGCCGGTATTGTATATAGTAATATTTCTTGAATGTTTACTTCTGATGATTATCTTCTGTACCTGAAAAGTTTAATGTTTTTCTGTCCGTATTGCAATTATTCTCCGTCTTCGCTATTTTACGTTATATACAGTTGCGGCCAAAATGTTCAGAACTGCATTGTTTTCGTCAGAAAAGTAGGTATAAGTTTTTATCAAAGTTGTTTTATATTCTATAATTGTCACAGACAATAAATACAATATTCATTATTATTGTCTGAGATTTTGGTGTAATTTGAGAGGACAATACAAACGTTATGGATGATTTAGTGATTTACTGCAAAACGCATGGCGGCCAAAATGATCAGAACGGTTGAAAAAATAGCAAAATAATCAAAAGTGACAGAGAATACTGGAATTATTTAATATTTAGTGTGAAGCCCTTTAGCTTCAATCACACTTTGACATCTTCGACTGCATGAGGAAATTAAATTTTCAATTTCTTGCTGGGTGATCTTATTCCATTCTTCCTGAAGGGCATTCCATAATTGCTCGGTTGTTTTAGGATTTCTGGCTTTCGAACGTTCTCCTAGAATATTCCACACATTTTCAATAGGATTAAGATCTGGGATTTGAGCTGGCCAATCCATAACAATAATCTTTTCAGCCTTGAGAAAGTTCATGACCGCCTTAGCCTTGTGCCATGGGGCATTGTCCTGCCTGAATATGGGTGATCGCTTAGTTGAATTTCTCAGCACAGGCAAGACATGATCTTTTACAAGTTGTTTATAAACTCCAGCATTTACCTTTCCATGTAATCGCACCAAAGGGCCCACACCATCTCCAGATATCATCCCCCAAACCATGACACTTCCTCCACCGAATTTAACACTAGTCTTAAGGCATTTAGGCGACAATTTTTCACCTACTTTTCTACGAACATACCTTTTCTCATCTAAGCCAAATAACATAAACTTAGATTCATCACGGAAATGCACCGTTTGCCATTTTCCTTGAGACCACAACACATGTTCGGTTGCAAAGGTAAGACGACACTTTTTATTCTTGGAGCTGATCAGTGGCTTCACTGCAGGCCCTCTTGCTTGTAGGTCATGTTCAAATAAATAATGAGACACAGTTTTTTTAAATAAAGTTTTCTTCAGTACAATGCTCATTTCCCGAGAAACAGCAGCAGCAGTTTTAAATCTGTCCTTTTTAACCAACTTTACCATAGCACGATCTTCTCTCTTGGTCGTTTTTCTTGGCCTACCTGTAGACTTTCTTGCTTCACACGAACAACACTCATCGTAGGCCTTAAGAATACCGTGAACAACACTTTTTGACTTGTTAACAATCTTTGCAATAGACCCAATACTTAAATTATCCTTCTTTCGAAGTTTAATAATCTGCTGACGAATTGGTAACGGAGTAAGTGGCATTATATTAACAAAGTACACTGCAGATACTCTTACTAATGTTTAGTAAACGAACCGTCAGGTAAACAAATTCAAAACATTAGAGTTCACCGGTTAAATATACTAAAACACGGTGTAAAAGCAACCATTCTGATCATTTTGGCCGCCATAACTTTTGTATTGTCCTCTCAAATTACACAAAAATCTCAGACAATAACAACTAATATTGTATTTATTGTCTGTGAAAATTATAGAAAATAAAACAACTTTGATAAAAACTTATACCTACCTTTCTGACGAAAACAATGTCGTTCTGAACATTTTGGCCGCAACTGTATACTTAGATACATTTACATATCTATCTATCTATCTATCTATCTATCTATCTATCTATCTATCTATCTATCTATCTATCTATCTATCTACCTACCTATCTACCTATCTATCTATCCATCTATCAATCCACCTATCTATCTATCTATCTATCTATCTATCTATCTATCTATCTATCTATCTATCTATCTATCTATCTATATATTTATCTATCTATCTATCTATCTATCTATCTATCTATATATATATATATATATATGTCTATCTATCTATCTACCTACCTACATACCTGCATATCTATCTATCTATATGTCCATCTATCTATTCATCCATCCATCCATATATCTATCTATCCATCCATCTATCTATCTATCTATCTATCTATCTATCTATCTATCTATCTATCTATCTATCTATCTATCTATCTATCTATCTATCTATCTATCTATCTATCGAGTCTATTGTGAATATTGTTCCACCACCTTCCTTTAAACGGGAAGGGAAAACGGTTTTCGTTACGCTGATGGCTATGGCGAAAGAATGTGTGTGGTGGACGCGTTTGAAAGGACTGCAAACAAACACCTTCCTCTCTGGTCAGTCTCTCGTCAACTTTTTCAAGTACCACTTGAAAAGGAGGATGAGAATAGAGAGGAAGGCTTTGTCGAACGAATGTTTTAATAAAAAGTGGGTAAAAGTGGCAAAAATGATCAGTATGAAAGACGACACTATTTTAAGCATAAATCTGTAACCAAAAGAGACAACGAGAAGTAAGGCGACTTACTCATGTGTTCTTTTTCAAATTATCTGAGGTGACCTTGGTCTTTTTTGTAAGTTTTTCTTTCCAAGACTACACCTAAACTGTGAACCTTATATATATATATATATATTATATATATATATATATATATATTATATATATATATATATATATATATTGCTTTTTTATACACCACACAACCCACAGATCCCTATTGATCAAACGTTTTTTTTTTTTTTTTGCAACACTCATCCCACCTCGAAAAGAAAAAATTCTACATTTTATTTCGTCCATTTTTATTCTGTGTTTAGCCCTGTGTGGCTACAATAAAAAGTTATCTATCTATCTATCCATCTATCAATCTACCTACCTACATACCTACCTACAACCTACCTACCTACCTACCTACCTACCTACCTAACTTCCTACCTACATATCTATCTATCATCTATCTATCTATCCATCTATCTATCTATGCATGTCTTATGTATGTCTCTATCTATCTATCTACCTATCTAGCCATCTATCTATCTATCTATCTATCTATCTATCTATCTATCTATCTATCTATCTATCTATCTATCTATCTATCTATCTGCCTATCTGTCTGCCTGTCTATCTCAGTCTGACGGTCCATCTGTCTGTCTGTCTATCTATGTATTTAACCATCTGTGCGCACGTGGGTTTGTGCGCATACGTGGCCCAGTAGTTCCGAGGTTCATCGTGCGGACGTGAGTTTAGGATCAGTAGTCCGCTCAGTTCCTTTTCTGGGTGGTGCATTGTGACCCTTTTGAGCAAAGCATTTCACTTTACGTTGCTGTAGTTTACTCATCTGTAAAGGGTTTTTTTTTTTATTGCTCCCTCTTTTTCACATTTGTGTACATGTGTATTTTGGAAGAATGTATCTACGTTTGTCTAACTACGTAATTATATAATTATACATACGTATAATTTTGGCATTACTCCATTCTCTAAGAACGCATTACGTCTGAATAAAAATAATTATAACTGAATTTCTAAAATATATATGTCAGAGTCTGCTGTGACGTTATGATTATTTTCCATTACTATTTAATAACTACTTAGAAAATCTCTTTTTTTTTATTTTTCCAATATTCAATAGCTTGTATGCTAACACCATACTAGTTAATTTCAGAATGCATATTCGATGCTTTAAAAATCGAATGCTGAATGACGAATACAGACATTTTTGAAATACATTCGAGAATTAATTCACTAGCTCCAAGATCTAGGAAAATGGAATGACCCGTGCCAAAAAATGCTGTTTCTGCCGCAAATATATTCCCAGCAATTGATGTCGTTACTGACTACTGCGAGAATTCTGTATCGTGTCTATGGACACGGACTAAATCTTAGATCAGTGTTCCAACTGTCATTTTTTACAATGATCATATTACAATATCTCGCCTATTAGATTAGACACATTCACCAGTGATATGTTTCTTCAGAGATGTCTAACGGTTTATATTCCAATACAACCATGCACCTGAGAGTGAGAGTTTAAAGTACATATTTTTCTCTTCCCTTCCTGCCTGTCTACAAGACCACTGAACAGTGCGTAAATAAGGCATTTGCATAAATAGAGAGGTGTATACTACACATGTAATAAACTTAGAGGAATTATAAATACGCATCATATCGTATGCAATAGGCAATAAACGAATAGATATTATTCTGCTAAGACCCTCAGATGAGAATATATCCGGCGTTGGTTAACAAAACAAATTGACTAAATAAAAATATAATTCCAAAAGGCAGGCCTGTCTCAAACGTTTTAGCGAAATTGTTATGACGTCTACGGAATCTGAAGATAAAGTGTTAGTTTCGACAAACGATTAGCTCTTATATTATATATGCTCCATTTCATTTAAAATAACTTTAAACTATGTCGTTTAATGTTTTAGTCATTACTTATGAAGCCATAATAGGCATAGATTTTGACAATATGTAAGGCAATATTGCTTTCCATTCTCAATAATTATTATGAAAAGAAAATCGCTACTAAAAGTTAACAAGAGGTTTCTAAACTTTCGGAACTTCTGCCAAACGCTTTCAGCACACGTTGTTGAAATGTTTTTAATATCATATAAGGATTCCTCTAATGGTTAGTGTTCACCATAATAAATATTCTTCTTTGGAAGTCAAAATATTAGATGTATGTATTTATCAGAAGTATATTTATTTTAATAATTTTCTGTTTTATATTTTACGCTTCTTGTTTTGTATTTCTAATCTTTTTTATCTCCTTAACTGGACATTAAATAAAATCGAATAGATTTTCCTCTAAATATTATTTTCCTGTTTCCTGTCTCTCTCTGTCTTTCTCTATCGCTTTGTCTATCTTTCTATCTCTTTCAGTGTCTATCTTCTTTTTTTTTCTTCCTGAACCCATCTCTCTCTTCCACTATCACGATACAAACGTGTTTGCGTGTATATATATGTGTGTCTACATGTGTATATCGGAAGAATGTATCTACGTTTGTCTAACTACTTAATTATATAATTATACATACGTATAATTTTGGCATTAATCCATTCTCCAAGAACGCATTACGTCTGAATATAAATAATTATAACTGAATTTCTAAAATATATATGGTAGAAAGTTCTTATCTCTGTGTCTATGAGTTCACAAACTTTACGTCATATATCCGTCTATGTATCAGTGTGCATGTATTATACGGTGTAGGATTTGTTACCTAGCTGTTAGAACTTCCACTTCGTTTTCTCTGGATAGTATAATGATTATGTAACTTTACGTATAAATACTGTGTTCATATACACATATATGCACAGACACACATAAACATACATGCTTAGAGGGAACACATAAAAGCGCACATAAATTGCTTGCAAACAAATACACACAAAAACATACACGGATGACATATTTTATCTTATACTAGCAGTATCGCCCGGCGTTGTTCGGGTTTGTAAGGGAAATAACTATATAAACATTAGGTGGTGGGTGTTACTGTAGCTTTTTACGTTCTGAGATTTAATAATAAATTTTTAGAGAGTTACTTCCCTTATATATGCCAAAAATGCATTAAAAATGGGAAAAATTGATGGTAATTTTTTTTTTAATCGTAGACTCATCGTAGACGCGCGCTAATACCCAGAAGGGCTCGATATGAATCACGACTATAAGATACCCGGTTTTGGTTAAACTGCATCGCAAAATGTGGGAGTAGCTAGGAATCTAAATCGTAGGAGACAGACAGCACACAACCTCACTTTTATATATAAAGATATCTTTCAGTCATTAAATTGCGACCATGTTAGAGCACTGCACTGAAGTATTTTAGTCAGTCTGTTCCTTATTCTATTAGAATCTTTTGCCGCAAAGCTACGTTACAGAAACATAAACACAACACCGATAGGTCATGGGGGCCAAGTACCAAACACACGCGCGCACACACAAACATATGAGACAGACAGACAGACAGATTATAGAGAGTAAAATATTAACATGTAAGAGAGAAAGAATTTTATTTTTATTGCCAGAACGCTCTGGAGTAAAAATTCGGTGTTGCTACTAACAGAATTATCTCATTTACATCCCCTAAAATACATACATATCGATGCAGACGCAGTTCTGTGGTAATATGTTTCCATCCTAAACACATGTCTCTGGATACTGACCGACGATGTGGCATCTTGAGTGGATGACCTGTACTACAGCCTCGTGTGGACCAAGTGTGTGTGTGCTTGATAGTCTGTGTGTATGTGTGCGCGTATGTATGTATATATGTATATATATATATATATATATGTATATATATATATATTATATATATATATATAATATATAATATATATATATATATATATATATATATCACCAAACACATATGAGGAAAATCTGCTTGCATACGTATATCCAGGGTTAACGCAGGTAATCATAGCGGTAGTATAATGGATACTTTTATCCCTTATTTAATACATACATACATATTTACATACATACACACACATATATATATATATATATATATATATACGCAAACACCATTTTATGTGTGTGTGTATGTGCGTGTGTGTGTATATGTATATATATATGAAAAAACAAGTAAAAAATAGAAAATGCTAAAATAATTTTATAGTGAACATTTCAGTACCGGTTTCGGTCATTTTGAGACCTTTTCAACTGTAACGATTAAATAATTAAATTTAGAAAAATTAGAAGAAAAGTTTTTTTAAAAGAATATTTCTATAGTAGTGTTCAGATTTTAGTGGCATTCTGCCTTTCTCTGACTCCCTTGTTTGCACTTGTGTGTTCGAGGTAGTTGTATATATATATATATATATATGAGGGCAAGAACGTAGGGTAGACTTCAGTGCCTACCTACATAGCCTACCACGACTCTCGACAAGAAAGGCAGGGTGCTGCGAAGGTGCCATCACGGCGGCGGAAGTGCGGGAAGCGATGGCAGAATGCTCGAGGGACAAATCACCGGGTTTGGATGGTCTACCCTACGAGCTTTACAATTGTATGCCAGACTTGTTTGGAGATCTCTTGGCGGCGGTGTACTGCAACTGGCAGCAAAACGGGAGCATTCCTGGTTTTGTGAGCCGAGGAGCCGTAACACTGCTGAAGAAAGATCTAAACAAGGGAAATGTAATAGATAACTTTAGGCCCATCACTCTGCTTAATGCAGACTTGAAAATTTTGGCCAAGGTGCTAGCCAAGAGGTTGGCGCTTGTCATCGAGAAACTGGTCGACAAGGCGCAAACATGCGCCGTGCCAGGCCGGACCATCCATGACAACCTCCATCTGATGCGCTACATCATAGACAGGGTAGTTAACGAACCTGGCATGGGTGGGGCCCTGATCAACTTGGATCAATCAAAAGCCTTTGATAGGGTAGACCATCGATACTTGGAGGCAGTCCTGAGAGCGGCTGGTTTCGGTCCCGTCTTCCGCGGCTGGATAGCTGCCTTGTACAGAGGCATCCGTTCGGTAATTCGCGTAAATGGACATCTATCGAGACCTTTCGACATTGCACGTTCGGTCCGTCAGGGATGCCCCCTCTCGGCGCTCTATACGTATTGACTCTTGAGCCACTACTGCGGAAGCTGGCGACTCTAAGGGGCATCCCGCGAGAATTGGGATGCGGGACGAGCGTGTCTGGATACGCGGACGACGTCACCGTCATAGTGTCTAGCCACGAGCACATCGAGCTGGTCGGCGAGACACTGAAAAACTACGAAGCGGTGACAGGAGCGAAAATCAACCGGGAAAAGTCAGTGGGCTTGCGACTAGGCACCTGGAGAAGCAGCCCATGCCGTCCACCAGCACCTCCGTCGTGGGACGCTGGACCGACGGCCCGGTTGAGTTGCTCGGGGTCTGGTTTGGTCCGGACCTCCAAGTGGAGAAGAACTGGAACGAGATAACGAGTAGGGTGGTCACTCTCGCCGGCAATGGGCCGAGAGGAAACTGTCCCTAAAAGGTCGAGCGGAGGTGGCGAACACGTACATCGCGTCCGTCATCTACTACCGCCTGACCGTCGTACCTTGTCCCGACCCTACCATCACCAAACTACAACGCATCCTCTTTCGCTTCTTGTGGAAAGGATGCGTCCCGATGGTCAGGCGATCCATTTGCTGTCAACACCCGTTAAAAGGAGGGCTGGGCATGCCGTGGTTGATGATGCGCAGACACGCGCTGAGACTGCGACATCTCTGGCTCTATGTAGACGACGGTGACAGGTGTGGTCGCCGTTTGTGAGGCACGCTTTCCCGCAGCTCGTCTCCATGACCGAACTGCAGTCGTGATCAAAAAGAGGCGGAGGAAGGGCGAATGCACCGCGAGTGTCGCGTTGCTCTCAAGCAACTCTGCCGTCCTGGGTCGACCTTAAGTGACTTCAACACAACCAAAGCATTCTATAGGGGTTTAGTGGAGGGGAGGTACGACGACGAGCTCGGGGCGAACCTGGACGTCGACGAGGAGTACCTGACCCGCCTGTTCGGGACGACTTTCGGGCCAGGGCCCATGGACAACTTCCAGAGATCCCTGGCCTGGCAGTGCTACCGAGAAGCGCTACCCGTTCGGGATAAGCTCTACAGACACGGCTCGAGAAACACGGGGCCGACCTGCCCGAGATGCGGTCAGAACGACGAAACCGTTCTGCACGCACTCGTTCAGTGTCCAACAATTTCCGACCTGTGGGCTTATGTCGAACAACTGCTGTCACGTGTGGGACGAGTCGGTTTATCAGCTGAGGCTATCGTCAATTGTCACGCCTCCTTCCTTCAAACGGGAAGGAAGAGCTATTTTCATCATCCTTGTGGCTATGGCGAAAGAATGTATCTGGTGGACGCGTCTGAAAGGATTGGAGACAAACACTTTCCTCTCTGGTCAATCTCTCATCAACTTCTTCAAGTACCACTTGAAAAGGAAAGTGAGAGTAGAGAGGCAAGTTTTGTCTAGCGAATGTTTTAAAAAAAGATGGTGAATGTAGCAAGAATGGCACGTATGAATGACGGAGCCACCTTGAGCATAGTCCTATGAACCCAGAAATCGAAAACAGAGAGTTGCTTATTTGCAAAAAAAAAAAAAAAAAAAGAAATATAAAATGTGACTTCATTGACCGAGGTTACCGTGGTCTTTTCCGCAGGCTTTTCTTTCCACGGGTAAACCTCACCTGTCCTCCCCTTTACACTTCATATTGACATTTCTGTGATAACGATCCCTATTGATCATTTTTTTTTCCTCTCCCCCCCTTTTTTTTTTTTTTTTTTTAACCCCCCTTATTTTTGTCCTCTTTCTCTCCTTTTACGATCCCTTTTGATCGAACCTCCCCTTCCTTTTTTTTTTTTTTTTTTTTTTTTTAATACCTTCAAAAGAAAAGCTCTACCTTGTAATTTGTTCTATCTGTGTGCAGCCCTGTATGGCTAATAAAGAAACATATATATATATATACATATACACAGTGACGCACATGCACACACACAAGTAGACACACATGCACACACAAACGTAGATATCGTGGTCGATACGAGGCAATAGTAGAAGAAACCCACTCAAGATGCCATGCAGTGTACTGTATCCAGAGATATGTGTATAGGAAGGAAACTTCTTACCACACAGCTGCGACTGCATCGATATCAATTTATCTTTTTCTCTGTAAATGCGATAATGCTCATAGTAGCAACACCGAGCTTTTTTTTCAATGGAACTCCAAGATTTCTGGCAATAAATATAAAATTCTTTCTGTCTTTCATTTTTAACCTGTAGCTCTCCAGAATCTGTCTATTTGTCTGTCTGTCTCTCTCTCTTTCCTACTGTCTCTCTCACACTCTATCTATCTATCTATCTATCTATCTATCTATCTATCTATCTATCTATCTATCTATCTATCTATCTATCTATCTATTATTATCTATCTATCTATCTATCTGTCTGTCTGTCCGTCCGTCCGTCCGTCCGTCCGTCCGTCCGTCTGTCTGTCTGTCTATCTATCTATCTATCTATCTATCTATCTATATATCTATCTATCTATCTATCTATCTATCTATCTATCTATCTACCTATCAATCCTTCTATTTATCTATCTATCTATGGATCTACTAGTCTGTATGTCTATATGTCTGCTAGTCTTCTCCCTGTGTGTGTAAATAGGTGCGTTTGCTCGATTGTGCACATGAATGTATGATTCCAAATATGTTTTCTCTTGTTACATCATGTCTTAGTGCAGATGTTAAGTAAGAATTCCAACCTTTCGTCCAACCTGCTAACGTTGGAATATGTCTTCCAATTAACACGTTCCTCTTCAATGCACCACTTCTCATTTATGTATGCTTTCAACTAC
The DNA here is from genome assembly GCF_006345805.1 of Octopus sinensis. Classification (NCBI taxonomy): domain Eukaryota; kingdom Metazoa; phylum Mollusca; class Cephalopoda; order Octopoda; family Octopodidae; genus Octopus; species Octopus sinensis. The sequence goes on from NC_043003.1 coordinate 31,957,557, forward strand.
TTCTGTCCTCCGTTAGAGCAAGCCTTCATCAATCCCATCTCTTTCTGTCTCTTTCTGTGTGTGTGTGTGTCTCTCTCTCTCTCTTTATGAATATACACACATCTATCTATCTATCTATCTATCTATCTATCTATCTATCTATCTATCTATCTATCTATCTATCTATCTATCTATCTATCTATCTATCTATCTATCTATCTATCTATCTATCTATCTATCTATCTATCTATCCATTTATCAATCAATCTATATATCTACATACATACATTCATATATATATATAATATATATATATATATATATTATATATATATATATGAATGTATATATGGATATGTTCCTATATGTATAAAGAATATATATGGGTGTGTTTATATATGTATATAGAATATATATATGCATATATTTACATAATTATATATATATGTATATATATGTATGTATATATATGTATATATATATATATATATATATATATATATATATATATTATATATATATATATATATATGTATGTATGTATGTATATATATTTTTACACACAGATAGATACATGAATACATATATACATATCATGAGGTGATGCGGGAGTGGCGGTGTGTGGAGAGACAAGACGAACAGTAGAAAGAACATGAGAAATAGAAGTAGCGTATTGAAGAGCAGCATGTTACTTTGAAGATATATTAACAGCTTAGAGCAAAGGTCTGAAATATTACTTATCAGCTACAGTAAAACATGATGAGGTATGTTATTAGATAAAATACATACAAGCAAGTACGCAGAAACATATATACACATGCGAATACACATACACACACCACACACATCACATACATACATGCACACAATCAAGCAAAGGTGTATGTACGGGTGAGTGTGGATGTGTGCTTATGTGTGCGTGTATAAACTCGCGACATTCACATCATGCTTCTAATTCGGAGTCGGCTATCAGTTTACGTAAAATAGTTACCGTTTAGTGTAACATTATATAACCATGAAAGTGAAAATCCAGGAAATCTGAAGAATACTATTTTTGCTTTTTCCAGCGACGTGTAACGAAAGAATAAAATCGGAAGGTGTGAGAAATGCATGTGTACTTTTTTTATGTTTTCCATATGGCATCTATATGTTTACATCCGTTTCGTAATGTAGTATTATTAGTTTCAGTATGCAAAAGTACACGTATATTTCAACAGGAATATGTATGCTCACCAATATAATATACTTCTTTATTTACAATTTGATACAAAAAAAAAAATAAATAAAAGAAAGTTAACTCACCAGATTATCCGAACGTCGCTGATATACCTATGATTTATACTTTTTGCACTTTCTCTCTCGCTCTCCTAATCTCTCCCTCCCTCTCTTTTTGTTTCTCGGGTTGTGTGTGTTTGTGTATATATATATATATATAATCCAAACAAGAAAGCAGAAAAAAACACAACAACGCGAGGACGTGGAACAAATATAGTATTATTGGACTCTCAGGAAAAAAAAGAAAGAAGGAGGGTTTAACGTTTCGAGCGGAGCTCTTCGTCGGAAGCATAGAAAAAGGAAAGATCCAGAGAAGGGAAGACAGAGGAAAAAATCGCCAACGGTACACATAAGGTCACATATATATATATATATATATATATATATATATATATATATATACAAATTAAGATAGGGGTTGTAAATGCAACCCTCCATGGGATAACATATATCCAATATACTGCTAGTGAAGTACCCAACAAAGTTAATACATAAATGTTAAGAATTGCGATGCAATTAATTCATTTACTGTATTATATGGGCAAAGGTAAAATGTTTTACCAAAAATTAATAATACAAAATAAGAAATTGGGGAAATACATCCAAATCAATTATCAACTACCAGATAATACCCAATCACATAATTTATTAAACCACTACATATGAACATTAAGGTCAAACATATTAATATAGAACAAAACAGTGTACATGAAGGAGTAATATGGTACAATAAGTACAGTATGTATAAGAGAATATACAAATATAAATATAAATATAAACTACATCTTACAGTGTTTCGGCCATGCAGATATGGGTGTCTCATTTTGCTCATATTAGCCATGTGTGATAGGTCAATATGTAGTTATAAATGAGACACTTACAAAAATATCACAAGGCCTCTTCGGAGATTATGAAATACAAACTAAATTAAATATGAATATCAGAGAAGGTACACCCATACAAGTGTGGGTACATATCCATAATATATCATATACACATACATATGAGTGCATATACTCATACTCCTATACATATATATATATACACATACATAATAATATAAATCAATATACAAACATATGTTCCATATTCAATGTTACAGTTTTCCAACTTAATATTATGATATTACAATGTAGAAAACATACACATATTAATACTCAAATGCAGACATACAAAGTTGAGAGTACAATATATTAATTTACAAAATGTCAATCATATTAACATCATTACTATTATTATTACCACTATTGCTACTAATATCATTATTATTATTATTAATAATAACACTAATATTGTTTTGCTAGCAAATGAAAAACATGTAATGATGAATAAATAAAACCATTGTTTTTTAGCAATCTCCAGTTTTGATATACATACATAAATACATATTTGTATGTATGCATGTATATGTATGTATATATATATATATATGCAGGTCCCGGGTTGAGTCGGGGTTAACCACAGTAAATAAGGTACTCAATACATAGCAGAGTAAAGTAATTTATTTTATAGAAGGAGCTTCTACAGGACTAGTCCTTCATAATTTGATACTGATTATAAGATCGAAAATCCACCTGAAGAATGTCAGTAGCAGACATGAAACAATTGTAGTGGCGGTTTATTTAATTTATATTAAAATTTTATGTATTGATTAAGTCTTTCCTTGTTTTATTTTAAAATAGTGGTTTTGTCTCGAATTTTATTATATAATATTTTACTATAAAATTGGATTTAACCCTAAATCTGATTTTTCCCTGTAATTTTGGATTCATTCCCTAATATTATTATTATTATTATATATATATATATATATATATATATATATATATATATATATATGTAAACGTTAAAAAAACACAAACTGGGACAAGAACGTGAAACATTTTGAAGACGACAAAAAAACACACAGAAGCTCTCAGTCATCAGTCAAGAACCAGATCATCTTCGCAATTTCGGCTGATTAATCTTGAGATTGCTCCAATCTGGGCAGCCCGCCAAGGGAAATCTAAGCCAATCGCATTAGATTCCTTGGAAGAAAACCTCGAAAGTATACAACACGGTGACGGAAAAACGGACGATGTTACTCGAAAAAAATTCAAAAATACGTAAAAACAATAACGATAGCACGGATGAGAAAACAAAATAACGTAAAAACAATAATAACAAAACCAGGACGTCAGGACAAGCGTCTTTCGACAGGACGAGTTGAGTATAGGCTGGCTGTGGAACAAGTGCCTGAAGGCAAACGGAGCACAAACAAATACGTGTTGTCTCCCTAACTACTTGATGCGAAAAGGCAGTAGTAGCTGGCTGGTCACGTGAGCACAAAAAGGAGAAAGGGACAGATGAAGAGAGAAGCAAGAGTGGGAAAGGGACAGGTCAAGTGGGGTATAAGGTCTGAGAGGCAGAGAAATGTGGGAGAGGAGGGACGGAGGAAGAGAGAAAGAAAGAAGGGGAACAAGGGAGGAGAAGAAAAAGAGGGAAAGAGACAGAACAAGGGGAGTGCAAAGGGTGAAGGCAGAGAAAAGTAGGAGGGGGGGAAAGAGACAGTGTAGTCGAGTCGTACCAATGTTAGAGAGTAATATACTTACAGTATAGGGTCAAAAGGTAGGATACGTAGCCGCCGTGTGTATATGTAAACGTTAAAAAAACACAAACTGGGACAAGAACGTGAAACATTTTGAAGACGACAAAAAAACACACAGACGGGACTTTCGAAGCTCTCAGTCATCAGTCAAGAACCAGATCATCTTCGCAATTTCGGCTATGTATGTGTGTGTGTATAGTTTGATGAAACCTGCAGAAAATGGACAGTTATGATGGTTTTAAGTTTCAAGGAGATTAAATGCTAAATATTTTCGAAAGGGAAATCCAAAGTAGATACAATTGTCTGGAAGCTTTACTTCATAATTGTCTGTAATATAATTTATGCATTACAAGTGTTAATAACAAGAGAGCAGTTTAATATATAAATAGATTTTAGTTTATGAAGTAGTGTGTTTGAAATTTCATGTTGTCTTGAGACAATAAATTTATATCTCTATGGTGTTGTGGATACCTCTGCAAACTTCAAAAGTGTTTCTTTTACAATTCGCTTTAATTAACTAATTAAGCGGATAGCTTTCTAATTTCAATTTGACTAATTGAAGAAGACTCTAGGGATAGTCTAAATAATCAATTGCTACCTTATGAAATACTGTATATTTTTTATTGTTTTTTTTTTCTTTGACGTTCAATATATATCTAAAACAAACAAAAGAAATAATTAAAAACTGAGATTTTTGTACACACATACACACGTCTAATCCAAAACTGTGCTTTGTAACAAACATTATGTTTATTTTATTAGAGCAACTTTTAGAGTACTTCTCAATACATCGATCAATAAGGCTACTTTCTTCCCACCTCTATATTCCTCCCTACTCTTTCTCTCTGTTTATCATTTGCTTAATTAATACTCAGTATCTAGGTTATGTGACCTGTTTACTTATATTCTCGCTATATGCTAGTTTTGCGTGATCAATGTGTTCTTATGTTTGTTCACAGATTTTTCATTTGTTGATTGCATTTTTTATACAACATCACTCTTTAATATGGTACCCTGTAAAACCCATTGGACGAACAAACGAAGTAGATTTAAGAAGGAAATCTCACTGAGAAAGTGCATCGCTATCTTTAAAAAAATATATATATATATCTGAAAATAGAATTGGGCTTACACACCTGGAATATGTTTGATCATATCCGTGCTAGATCAGATATAATTTCGGGTGCAAATATTTATGCCACGTTGGTGCAGGTGTTAGGCATGGTGGCAGAAATTTCATGTTTCAGTATAAACAATCACGCGCAAATCCTATTAGCATTATTTCAGCGCTTATTCATATCTGCCTGGTTTCATTAACATCAGCGCCGTAAATTAACAAACAACTCAATTGTGAATATGCTGATTTCTAATCAAATCCCTTTGCAATGTTGTTTTAGGTGAATGAAATAAATAGTACCAGAAGATATGTTACCTAGGGAAATGAATTGAATAACTATCACCCAGCTGATATTTAGTAGTGTCTTGCATTTCAAATATAGGTGACGTAGTGGCAGAATCGTATGAGCGTAGTGGATAATTCTTCGTGGCAAGAAATCTCCGATTGTGCGAGCTCTCTGTTCAAACCCACCGAATTCATATTTGCCTTTCATCCTTTTCCGATCAATAAAAAGGTATCAATCCTGAAGTGCAGGTGAGATCAAATTGTACGAACGTTCTCTACAAATGCTATGTATTACACAGTTCTATGCCTTGTCCTACACAGTTTAGTACTTTTCTCAGAATAAAACTCATCAAAGCCTTACATCATCACCTGTCACTTTGGTTGTCTTTACCTTATGCTTCTCTGTCGTAAGCATTCAGGACAGGTCTCTAGGTTAATAATACATTCCTCCTTCCCTCGCACAATTTAGAGAGGCTCTGTAAAGGGCTTTGGACACCACATTCCTTTCTGACTAAGTTACAATATCATATGTTGATAATCTGAGGAAAAATCAAAACAGTGTGTTGTGTTGGTAGCAGGGTTCAGAAATCGAAAGAAACTAATTGGCCGAGCAGCCTCACATCGTCCAAAAATATCTGATACCAAACGTTTACCTTGAAGACTTATTTCATTCGAATTTATTCTGAATATTTTTCCATGCATGAGTGTGATGTAATTCCAAAACCTAAATTTTCGCTCGCAAGTGTATTACTTCAGACAAGAATTTCCTTTCATTTCAGATACGATAAATAATATAGAAATGCGGCTTTTGGATAACTTCAAAGTGCATCAGCATGTCTATACATCTGTTGATTTTAGAAATAATTGCTTGAAAGCGCTCGTTAAATTATCTTTATTACACATTAAAATGGAATTTGGATGAGAACAAGTGCCTGTGGCATTTAGAAGAAACCCACATTTGATCCTTTCCTTATCCGACATCTGCATGAAAAGTGTATTCTCGGCGGAGATTGCCAAACGTTTTTTGACAGGGGATGCATTCTTTGTAGATTGTTTAATACGATTTGTAGGAGAGGGCATATTGTTTCTAAGTTATAGAATCCTCTTAATGAGATATTAGCAGCTGTACGCTATAAAAATTGTTGAATTGTTTTTATTAAATTTCGTTGCATTTGCTGATAAAAAGTAGAAACACCACAAGTACTCTGTTTAGTTTCTGTTTACACTGACTTTATACCTAATCTCGCTTTTATTTTGCTGAGAGCTTAAATTATTTTCTGGGTGGTTGCCAATTTTCAAGATACTTTTATTTCTTTTGGGGAAATATCAAGTTGACTAGGTAAATGAATTTCTATTACGAAATATTCATTTGTTAGTAGCGAAAATAACAGGCTGCGTTTCGCCAATTTTGTTAATATTACAGACTATGGATGATGTACTACTCCAATCTCCAGGTCTATAGATATTAGTCATCAGTATAATTAAAAGGCAGGTGCAGACAACTTCAGTTTATGTAAGAGATTTGTGGTTATATAAGCCTCCTTCGTTTACTGTATTTCATCAGCTAAAGAAGAAGCACATTAAGCAAGCTACAACTGGTAATAAACTCATTTTTCTCCTTAAATAAATCGCATTAACTGATTTGCATAAATGACGCATATATAAGGTAAATTCGATTAATAATTTATTGGCCCTCAACAATGTTTTGTTTCGATGATATATTGTGACATTTAAATGCCTTGCCTTGGAACCTCAATCTTTTCGTGACATGCGGCATATCCTGGACATTTTAAAACCTGGCATGCTCAGTACAGCCCAAAGTTTCCGGAGATAAAAGGTGACACGCCCGATTATAACGGTACAGATGATGATGGTACAGATTGCGATGATGTGGATGATGAGCATGATTTAGAAGCAAGATCAACAATTTTGAGGGGTAGAGTACTTGACGGATGCTTTTTTATCGACATTGAAAGAACAAAAACCTCGGCGGTATCAAAATAAAGAGTCGAAAAAATATGGCAAGTCACTTTCCCTACTCTCTAACTACATTATGTGCTAGCTTGCCGCCTTTATACTGCTTCCTTGATATAGGTGCGCGACCAGCAGTTATAGAGGGAGCTATGTTAGTCGATTAAGTCTACCTACTACATGGCTAGTAGTTTCGTTTATCGACCCTAAATGAATGAAGGGCAAAGTTGACCGCGGCAGAATTGCTAACCATTTAAAAAAAAACTGGAATTCATGGAGTTCTAAGGGATATGAACTCCTTTTCGCATATCATAAATTTTGCTGTTGTTCACTTGCTAACATTTAATATCTAGTTTTCTTTGACTATATTCAACAGCTACCAACCTTATCCGTTTTTCAGTTCTTCATGACGGTACTACCGATTGTATACTAGAGATCCCCCTCCCCCGACTTCTAGTGTTGGAGACAATATTTCTTCATCTTCCTCGAAAATACAAGCCAAGGTACAGTGGAAAAGTAGTTCTAAGGCCTGGTGTTATTATTGAAACGTCTGTTGCTGATAAATTTCTCTTTTTTATGCTTTTCCAGCTCCTCTGGGATAAAAATATGTTTCAACTCTTATTTTCATTTTCTCTCTGTAACTGCAACATATACATCTCCGGGATTGCTTGCAGATTTTCTGAGATCATAGCACCCTATGTATAATTGCAGCCTTCAGCCATTAGCAAATGTATATTTTTATGCCACTTTGATGTCCACTATATGTCCGTTCTATGCTGCAAATTTGACATCAATCTAAGAGTCAACATCCACCAAGGCACATCAATGTGCTTTATGATTATATCATGCATTGTACCTTGTCATTCGAAATCTGTGAAGTTCATCAGCCTTTCGTTCATAGTTTCAAAAGTCAGGCACGCAATTCCATACCCCAACCAATTTAGTGTATTATAGGTCAGACTACACTTTATAAAATAATTCATTGAGTAATCGAAAAAATGTCAGTCTCTGTAATATCACATTACCAGGATTCATTGTTTCCTTTAGTAGAAACGAATAAAATCTAAATCCTACATTTTTGCCAGTCGTTCTCATTGCTAGTACATCGGCTAATGTCGTATATATTTGTCATTTTGTATTTCGCAAATTTCCGAATGAACCTGCGTTGTCACGTTATTGTTTTTATACGTTTTTGATTTTAAATCATGTTTCTGTCTTTTTATTCATTAACATTTATTTCGTGAACATTTTTTGGTTCATGGGAGTTATCAGGAGATAATTTCTCTTTTGTTAGAACCGTCTCTACCTTCTAGTAAAAGAAGTCATGTTGAATATAATTGGATATAAATATTTAAAATATGATTCTACGAAAAGAATAAAATGTTTCACAGAAAAAAGTAATAATAATTATAGTAATAATAATAATCTTTTTCTCTCATTTTAAGGTCACACTATCATCTTTTCATCAAATTACCTTTAAAACGAGTTTTTAATTTTCTGATGCTTTGACAGACACACTCTAGAACAATACTCTATGCAAAACCAAAAATATAGCACCTAGTCATAACACCAACTTCTAACTTGTCTCTTGAGGTCCCCGAGTTAGACTTGTTGTCAACATGTACAAATGCAAAATAAAAGGCAGTGTTGAGCCCTATATACACTGGAAGCTATGCCAACAGAAAAAAGATAGTTTAGACACATCCCAGAAAAGGTTTCAGAAAATGACAAAGCAACCATACTCTTGGATATGCCAATACATAGAGCTAGAGAAATCGAGGCTAATTGAACAGATATAACTGTCAGAGATCAACAAGAAAAACTCTCAAAATGGAAAGATCTGGAAATAGAGATAACCCGAATGTGAAGCCTAAAAAAACAATCCCTATAATATGGGTGCATTAAGTATGATTAAAAAAAACATTCAGACAAATACATAACCAAAACACCAGAACTTACAAATGTATATAGCCTACAGAAAATTGTACTACACTGTACCGGATTTATCCTACGTAAGCAAATTCAATACAGTGAAAATGAGAGCACCACAACAAACCACAGCACATACCCAAAGTCTCGTAAATGGAAAACCTTAGGACTGGACCGGACCCCTAACTTCTATTTGAATTGTTGACTGAAGGATCTACCTATCTACTGCCAGAAATTGACAATATAATAAGAATTATCGACCAATAATACAGCTTACAATATCCTCAAACTCTATACTTTCTTTGAACAATATCTTTCCACAAATGAAAGGTTGTAAAAGAAACTCTAGTTGGGACAAAAACACATTAACTCATAAATAGAATGATTTCAGAAAATTGCTGCAGCAAAAACAAATACACAAGTACGGTGTGCGTAAACTACAGGAAAGCGATTAATAGTGTCCCACAGAAATGGATACTCAAAGCTATAGTTATATAAATTCTTACAGAATAGCTAACAGGGTAATGGAATACACGTGTTTTTCTAAACCGTGGTAATAATATGAACCAATCCAATAACATCAACATCAAACGAGGCATCTTTTCAGGTGAGTCCCTTTCCACATTACTTGATTTGTATGGCACTGATCCTAGTCGCAAATGTGTTGCACAACATCAGAGATGGGTACAACATTTTGAAGAAGATAACAAGCCGGCTTTTTAACATAGGCAATCTGAAGCTTTTTGCCAGGAATTAGCAGGAACTAGAAGGGCTACTAACAACTGTTCTATTGAAGAGTTTAGCAATGACATCGAGATGGGCTTGGCCCTCGATATGTGTGCTAAAGCAACTTTTGTAAGAGACAAGCTCAAATAAACAGCGTATATTAATTTAGTTATCGACACTACTCTCAAGGATCTTGACCCGCTATGACTTATACATACGTAGGTATGAACAAAAGAGATGGCATACATCATGCTACTATGAAGGAAAAAATAAGAAAGGAGCATATAGGAGAAAAAGACTTGCGAGAATGCCTGAACTTAACTCGAAAAATTGCATCGAAACCATTAACATCTTAGCAATAAATGGGAACTGGGGCAAGGTACAACGGCCCACCTTCCAGGTAACGCGTCAGATTTAGCTTCTCGGACTATCTCTGAATGAAGCTGCTCACAATTCTTGTAATCTCATCACAAGTGCTGTCCACGTCCATGCCTGGATCTAATCAGACTTCCAGCATTTTTGATCTTTCCATTTTTCCAGCGCCCTAAGGCATGGACTAGCCTGTTAAGTTGTCGAGGCACAAGCCTACCCATTTGTATGAATATATCTTTGCTCCAGCTATTCCCTTCTATTCCTTAAGAGAAGAATCGGCTATTTTCACTTCCGTGATGATTCTCATCATTACGGTGACATCGTGTACATACGCTGGCTCAACTCTCCAGCACTCATGCTTAAAGGGATACCCCTCAAGCATTTTAGCATCTGAAGCTACGGCAATGTCGCGATGACGTATAGAGAGGAAACCCCTTACAAGTGCGCGCAATAGAAATATTTCCGTGAGAAGGCTACTCACTTTGACCGCCAAGCAATACTACTGTGTATTGACGTGATCCAGTCTCTGAAGAAAAGTCTGAACCGGCCATTTTTAGGTTGACGCTATGAAGCGATGGTCTATCGCATGGAAAGCTTTCGATCTTTCCTAATTCATTAGATCTTACAAAACCCAGATTTGTTCCTCCTTATCTTTATAATGAATCGTATGAGGTACGAGGTTGTCATAGACGGATCTATAGATGCCTGTATACTTCTAAGCTTCCCAGACAAAACCACCAACGATACTCTGTGTATAGCACCAAAGAGAGATATAAATTAGTTACTTATGGGCGAACTAATTTCTTATGGTGTGATTGTGAGAACTTTAGATATCTGTACGTTTCACTGAGAGTTGTTAACAACATTATAATTGAATCTAGCATTTCCAAGAGTTGCATGTTTGTTACAAAGAAAGCCAAATATCATCAAATGGAATATAAATCTACCGAAAGAGAAGATACGGAAGAGCGATATAGATGATAGATATTAGTATGTCGGAGTCTTGGAAGATGATGTATGAAAGGACAAAATTTTGAAAGGCAAAATTCAGAAAGTATATTTCGAATGTTAGATTTTTAAAATCCAAACTCAGTGATATAAACAGAATCGCTGCCATAACCTCAAAATCCATTTCCATCATCAGACACGTTGGGAATAATCAAACAGATAAGGAAGATCTAGAGTTCTGTGGTAGAATAACACAGAGGTTACTGACAATCATCTAGTAGATGGTGACAGATTATTTTTTAGCAGAAAGTTTGGAGGAAGATGACGGCTGGCTGTAGAAGACTCTGTGGAAGTCAAGATAGATAGTTTAAAGAATTTCATTGTCGAAAGTGATGGAGTATTTCATTGTCGGAACGGACATGTACGTAAGCAAAAGGAAGGAGAACCAGCAAAGAAATCTGAGCTAGAAAGGAATGATACGAACAGGGATATGATACGAAATAACGGAAGGCCTGATTGTAAAGAGACAGAAGGCCTGATCAGAGCAAGACATATCATGGAGGTTATGAATAAAGGAGACACCTCGCTGTATAATGATTATGTGGCAAAAAGAAAATCATGGGTAAAAGCTTGTAGAGAGGTTTTCTATGAACTGGAGATGCGACACACTTTCTACAATCATACATTGGCAATTCTATGAAACAATTTGAATTTGAATATGTTGGACAATTACATGAGTATGAAATCGAATATGTTCTTGAAAACGATCATATAGATGTACTAAATTATATGGAAATATAAAACTGATACGCAAAGAGGATATTCACATTCAGATATCGTTGTACTCAGTAACAAAGAAAAAGTATATTGTTTAATACCTGGGTGTTCGACGAACAGCTTGAGAAAATAGAACAAATATCAAACCTAGAGAAACTGGAAATGTTATAATTCGATCTTTAAGTAGAATTGCAGGGCTTTTTAAAAGGTGATTGCACATATTGTATATGGAAATGGATTTTCAGATTTTAGTGAATACCTGGTGGCTTCACACAGAAACAGATATGATAAAAGTATGACGTTATTTGAGACTTCACAATCCAATGCTTGCAGAACAACAACGAAGGTGAGTAACTGAAAGGAATGATTATGATGATAACAATGATGATGATGACGATGACGATGACGATGACGATGATGATGATGATGATGATGATGATGATGATGATGATGATGATAAATGGTGAAAAGAAATAATTTTGTTGTAAGTAATTAGATAAGAATCTTAGCGTAATACACAAACACGCGAGGAATATTAGCAATCAAAGATAAATTCAATTGAAGAAATTGAAAATTAATTGAACTAAAAAGTGTTCATTAAACATCAACAGAAATTACGACAGTATTAGCTTCATTTATTTTTTAAAATTAATGAAGTATACAAGAATTTTTATTTTCAAGAAATGCGAAGGAGACAGAAATTATAGAAGAAAATGGCAGCAGAAAAAATAAAAGAATACAGAGATTGAATCACTGAATTTAATAAACATTAAACCATAGACTGTTGATCGTCAGTTCTGACAATGTTATGAACGGATTTATGGAGATGGTGGTGGTTGTGGGTGACACTCATTCCTGAAAATCTATCACTACATGTACAAGCATGTAAATCTCAGTGATAAGCAACTGCTAACAAATCAGAGATTTAGGGAAGTGTTCAGACTACCAAACTCTGCCTGCCGACTGTGTTGAAATTATCAATGTTAGTAGAATGCTTAGATCTATTGCAAAATAGACAAATTAGTACTTTGTACGCAAAACTGGTATACTCATTCGCGAAAACATGTCAGGGATTGTTTGATGTTATTATTTCAGATTTGTTCTCAAAACAAATTAAGGAGTAAATGGTAACGCCATTTCAAGTCTTCAGGAACCGCCAGCCAAATCGGCTGAAATATTTAGCGCAAAAAAGCTATGATGACAACTGATATATAGGACTTCAATTCCATCTCTCTTTGGTATCTTCAACAAGACATATGTAAGGAGACATGCAAAGAAGCAGAGCCTATCGTGGGATGCAGAAGAAAATTTCATTCCTGCAAAGCAGTTCATGATAAGCAAGAAATTAACATAAATTTTTTAATCTTTGTATTCATTCTCGTCAGCTGAGTAAATTAATTCGACTGCCCCCTGTATAGGCATCTTTCAACCCTTGAAATTCTCTTACTATTCATCTTGTAACAACCGGTTGAGGTTAAAGCTAATTGCTCAATCTCATTGTTCTCAGCGAACCTAAAGTACATATATAGAAACAAGTTCCCACTTTTGACCAAAATCGGAGCACATTTTAATTGATTTCATAGTTATTAATCTGAAAACAGATAAAAATAACTGCAATCATATATAAATGCAGGAAACCTTCAATGAGTGGGTATCCCAATTTAGCGCACAAAGTACCAGTATTATTATTCTGTAATAGTGGTTAGATTTCCACTAATGTTGATATTTGAACGTAATCGTCAAGTAGAATCTTCAGCACAAGGCTGCCCGAAATGTCCTTATATCTCTCCCCAGATGGCTTGACCATAAAACCCATAGTTCCAAGATTAATTTCTTCACTATACAGCTATACTTGCATCCACGATAAGGCACGTAACTAATAGAAGAATAAATCGTATGATGAAAGTTTACAGAATATATATATATATAGTTCTATTTAGACATATGGAAACAATGATAACCTGACAACTTATGATTTCAGAATGTTTGGAAAATTAAAGTAAATTTTAAATTATTGTCATTAAAGCTATTACAACAAAATATTTCTGTTTATGAAAATATTTATTCTATTTGATATTTATTCTATTTCTCAAAAAGCGTCTTAAAATTTATCCAAATATGATTTGCGGATATTTATAAAGTTGAAACAACCAGCACGTCGTATAAATTATTCTTATATTGATAATATAATTTACAAACGTAAATACAGTAAATTTAATAAGATTAATAATAATATTAAAAATTAAAGAAAATTGCTTTATTTCACACAGGAAACTGAATAAATGTATCCTTTATAAATTGTCAATAAATTGTATATAAATACTTCATAATTTGAATATACACCTTCAACAATAGCATTTAAACACGTTTTAAAGTGATAAAATTTGCAGGTTCAATCCAGAGTTGAAGTCAGATTTCTTAGCATCAAACACAATAAGTTTTTATCAATGAGGCATAGATAATCACGTTGATCGATGGCAGAGATGCATAGATGTCGATGGCTCATACTTTGACGAATCAAAACATTTCTATTGTTAAATTTTCCACAATAAAATTTTGTTTCTGAAATCGGCCACTATTTTCGGAACAAGCGAATACTGTAATCGACAAAAACGATTTCTTTTGCCTCGTCTTAATATGTATATATCATGACAATAAGGCGGCCAGGTAGCAGAATTGTTAATGCACAGGGCCAAATGCTTAGTGGCATTTCTTCCGTTCCCTTATGTTCTGAGTACATACGCCGACAAGGTCGACTTTTCCTGTCATACTTTTGGAAATGGGTAAAATTTATACTACACGAGCACTGTATACACACACACAGACACACACACACACAGACACAGACACACACACACACACACACACACACACACACACACACATATATATATATATATATATATATATATACGTCATTTTAGTGACGACAGTGCCTTTCAGTTGTGAATTGCCAAGAGCTACCTTAATAATTTATTATTCTCACTTCAACATTTTCGGAATCGGTCAATGTTTCTTATGGTGTTATCTATAAGAATGACGGTGACTGAGTAATAGGTCAGTGATGAAGATTAATCAAATCTGAAATCAGCGTTGATATGACTCCATATCCTTTGCCGTACGGAGCTTCTCTCCTTTTCCGATCGTTAGAAAAGTACTCTCACACGACTAAAAGTTGTGTTGGCTTTATTTCTAGCAATGCTGGAGCTGACGAGGAACCTCCGTTACTTTGGTGACGATTATACTTGTTGCCTTTCGGTTGTAAATTGCTAATAACCTCCTTAATAATAAAGTTATTGGTGCTGTATGAACATTTAATGTGACTTTAGAGTCAAGTTTTGGCCGCTATATTTAACATGGTAGTATATCTTAGATACCTTTGATTATAATATTAATAATAATTATTACCTATCAGGTTTTTATTCCCATGCTAGCCACCTGATATGATCGGTATTTTAAATAAGGATCTTATCCTTATTTGTATAAATTATATACATACACACTTACATACATACATACATACATACATACATACATACATACATACATACATACATATGTGTGTATGTGTGTGTGTATAGGCGCAGATATGGCTTTGCAGTTTAGGTGTTTGGTTCAGGATTACCTGGTTTCTGCTTCATATTCTCTCTCACCATGCGGCAACTCGGGTATCTTCGACTATAGCCTTCCCGTTGATCAATATCTTCTGAGCGAATTTAGTAGTGTCAGAATTTAGTAGTGTCTTTTTGCTATACAAAGTTATAAACCGATGGTTGGTTCTTCTTAATAGTTGCATTACTTATCGTTCTGAAAAGTCAACAGCAGACACACCTCTCTCCTCTACTGGCTTTCAGCACCAACAAAATCCGTTCAATATATACACTACACAGATCTCAAAGAAAGTAGCTTAGGTCCACGTTTATCTCTTGTCGATAACACTTTAATATCTTTAAAAGCATTTCAAGTAGTCTAGATAAATATTCACCTCTTCACTTTTCCGTTGATTATAAAAGACAGCCAGGACAATCATTTGTAATTGGGCTGATGTATATATTTAAGTTCCTAAATCGCATAGAGACAAGACAAAACAGAGGCAAAGATAGGTAAGTACATATAATTGTACAGTAACTGCAATGTCTATTTGAGTTGTTCTCATGTAGCATTTTCTCCAATGGTAAAAAGTGTCACCTCTACACCCAACCAAGTTTACCGGACCTTATTCATGTTTCTTGCACTTTTACTTTTTGTAGCGTCTACTAATCGCTCTCCTTTATTACGTTCCATCGACTAGTTACTGGCTTACAAGATTACCAGACAATATTTCTTGTAAGATTTCTGAAGTTTCACCAATAAGGGTCTATGTCTTTGGCTCATAGATTCTTTTCGGTGCTTGTAGTAGTTAACGATGTTTATTTAACGCCGCTGCTAAAGAAAGAAATAGTAAAGAGAGAATGAGAGAGAAGGACAAAGAGAGAGGTAATGCGAGGGAGGTAGAAAGAACTTGTGTGTAGAAGACTTAAAAATGATTTAGATAATCCTATCAGGTGGTGTTATTGAATTAGACATGGCCTGGACCAATCTTTGGTCGAAACATGTAAGTTTTATTTAAGTTTTATGTTTGTGTATATATATGCAAATATGTACTCATACATTAATGCATGATTTATCTCATATATATATATATATATATATATATATATATATATATATATTATATATATATATATACTTTGATAGGTTTCGGCCATTATTGGGCCAGGCCATGTCTAACTTAATAGCACCACCTGGTGAATTTGGGCACTATGGCCCACTCAAGTAGAGAGTTATTGTTTACAGAGACATATCCGGGTGTAGGGGGTTTATCCGGGATTTCTTGAAGGAATCTGTCCAGAGACTTCTTGAACCCTATATTGAAATAATTGTGCCATATTGTTGTTATGAGATGAGAGTGCGATTTTTGTTTGGGGCCCAAGCCTTGGATGTACCTTAAAGGTGATGCCAACATCATTTGGGCAATGCTGATGGAATATTTTCCACATCATGCAGATGATGTAGCGCTCACGACGACGTTGGAGAGAATAAAGCTTTAGCTTTTCTAGTCGACCCCAATAGTCGAGGCCTGTCATGCCATCTATCTTTTTTGTGATTGCCCTTTGAGGTGCTTCAACTTTTATGATACCTTTTATTGTGTGGGGAGACCACAGTGGACAACAGTATTCAAGGTGGGGTCGGCAAAAAGTGGAGAAGAGAAGGATAATGGTGTGGATATCTCTCGACTGGAAAGTTCTGAGAATCCAGGAACACATTCTGCGGGCCATGTCAACTTTGGTGTTTATATGAGTGGCCCAGCTTATGTTGTTGTCCAAAATTACTCCCAAGTCTCTGATATTGTTGGACGCCGCGAGAGTTTCACCTGAAGGAAGGGAGTATGGGAGTTTCAGGGCATCCTCTTTTCCAAAGTGGATTAACTCAAGTTTATCCTCGTTCAGCAGCATATTGTTTTTTTCTGCCCATTGGATAACAGCCAGTAGATCTGACTGAAGGCATGTCCGGTCACTCGCCTCATTTATGACCTTCTGTAGCTTGGAATCATCTGCAAAGATTTTTATGTTGCTGTGCTTGATGATGTCATTAATGTCATTAATGTAGATGATGAAAAGAAGTGGGCGCAGCACAGTGCCTTGCGGAACGCCACTACTGACTTTGGCTGGACTTGATTTTACCCCTTCAACTACAACATGTTGAGATCTGTCTGTCAGGAAACACTTGATCCATTTCAGTAACTTTCCAGAGACACCAATGTTGGATATATATATTATATATATAATATATATATATATATATATATATATATATATATATAATATATATATATATATATATATATAGAGAGAGAGAGAGAGAGAGAGAGATGTAAAGAAAAAAACGATTATAATAATGAACAAGGTGCCTAAGTCAAAATTGAATTAGGGTTGCGCATTCTATTTGCCATGCCACCCGAGGAGAAATAATATGAGTAATATAATGGATTTTATAGCGGTTTTGGCTATTATTTTTAATATGTAAGGGTTTTTTAAAACCATTTTAGTTATAATTGTTACTTGTTCATCATCATAAACGTTTGACTACTTTATATTTTATTGTAACATGTTTGGTCATTGATATGTTCATAAATAAACTGATTTATTTAATATATCCACCGTACTGATATATATATATATATAACAATAATATCAAGGAATGGCCTTAATAGGCCATTCAAGTCACTAAAACGAGCAGCCAAACTCAATCAGCTAAATAGTAGTAATTCAGAAATCAAAGGAAAATTAAAAACATTTACCCTTATCATGTTTGGACTATGCATAGTTTCGACGTACTTTTTGCAAACCAGCTTAATTAAATTAAATTAAATTTAATCATAAGGGTAAATGTTTTTAATTTTCCTTTGATTTCTGAATTACTACTATTTAGCGGTTTGTGAGTTGAATGGCCTATTAAGGCCATTCCTTAATATTATTGTTGAATGTACATTATATAGTCTGTTGAATAGTTTTTCTTTCTCACTAGACCGCTGGTGGCGAAACAATTTCTATTGAATTTTTTGCTACCCTGATATTGATATATATATATATTATATATATTATATATATATATATATATATATATATATGTAAGTGTCTGTATGTACTTACTTTGATACTTTGATAGGTTTCGGCCATTATTGGCCCAGGCCATGTCTAACTTAATAGCACCACCTGGTGAAGTCTTTCAAGTCAGAATTTGGGCACTATGGCCCACTCAAGTAGAGAGTTATTGTTTACAGAGACATATCCGGGTGTAGGGGGTTTATCCGGGATTTCTTGACGGTATATTTCTTGTATATACATATATATTTTTTTCCTCTGTCTTCCCTTCTCTGGATCTTTCCTTCTCCTATGTATCCGACGAAGCTCCGCTCGAAACGTTAAGCCCTCCTTCTTTCCTTCTTTCCTGAGCGTCCAATAATACTATATTTGTTCCACGTCCTCGCGTTGTTGTGCTTTTTGTGCTTTCTTGTTTGGATTAACTTTATATACATATATATATATACATATGTATATAAATATATGTATACACACACACACACACACACACACATATATATATATATATATATATATATATATATACATATGCATATACATATATACATATACATATATATAAATATAAGTATATGACACAGACTCACACATACACACACAAAACACACATACATGTATGCATACACACATACACACAAACGTGCACACAACCACACACACGCATGAATGCATTATTTGAAGGCTTAGGCATGCTTTATATAAAGGCCCAGAGGAAATACCTGACCAAATGTTGGCTTTTGTTAAGCCTCATATTTAAAAGTAGTTATTTTTAAGGTGTCTGGTTTTCTACTTCTTCCTCTCTCTCTCTCACGTTTTTCTGCTTCTCTCCTTCTTTCTCCTATCTTCCACCGTGATTCTGTAAAAATACATCCATATTCAAAAGTCAGGCTGGTGAATAGTGCGTATGTAAGCATATTATAACGTTAGGTTGACTTTGGATTCACCTGCGGGCATTATTTATTCAATGATGCCGATTTTAATGATTTTAATGCAGATGCACACACACACACACACACACACACACACACACACACACACACATACACACACATACACACACACACACACACACACATACACACACAATAAATATTCGACGTAAAATAAATTTCATTCATCTCAAATATTCATTCCTTTCATTAGAAAATATGTATGAGGGAGTGTATACGTGTGTATACGTACGTATATGTATCAGTGTATGCGTTTGTACGTATGTGCATAGTGATAAACATTTTATATATACAAATTGATAGATAATCTTTTATATTCATTGGTGAGCACGGCTGATATCCTTTCTAGTGTTCCTCCTAATGCATCAAGTAAAACGACTTATGTTCCCAAGTTTCTCTTAATGACACGTAGTCATCTAGTAGTTCCTTAAACCGCATCTTAATATTAAGATAATCTTGTTAAATGAAACTATTTCTAAGACGGAATTAAGCTGCATTTCATTGCTTCGCATCCGTAACTGCATTATAATATCTATAATTGGGAATTTAGAATAATTTACCTGGAATAATAATAATAATAATAATAATAATAATAATAATAATAATAATAATAATAATAATAATAATAATCTTGTCAAAACATCGTTAAATACCAAGAAAATACATCTTCAATGAAATAAAATATGAATTTTAGAAATTTAATTATATCGTTTGTTTAGGTTGTCTTACATTGTTGCTTCAAGTAATTTCCTTACAAATCAGAATGTTAGTAGTAAATAACAAGCGAAAGAATTTTTTCTATAGTTTATTGAACAAAGATGCAAGGTACAACATTAAAGTGAACACATATTATGAGAGAAAATGGACAAAAGAAGAACTGAAATATTCATTTTTGCATACTCCTTTCAAAGACGTGAGTTAAACTTGAGGAGAAGAGTTAATTCAGATTTTATTCATTATTATTATTATCTTTTTATGCTGAAAAACTAAAGCAGAAAGTCCAGATTTTAGCTTAGAAAATATTTGGGGATTTGTACTTCCATTTTATATATATTTGGAAAGAGCTCTTGACGAAGTGACCAACAGTAAATTAGGGAACCCTTCTCATAATGGCTACGAACATCAACGCACCTATACTTGAAAAATATATCACAATACTTGTAGATCGAAATAGTTCTGTTTCCTTTACTGCAATTCTCTACATCGCTCCGTCTTTTTTCACTTTGTTTGATGTGGACAAAAAATTGTTCAGTTGCTATAATTTCTCCTCGGCCATATTGAAAATGGAAGTTTATCCCTGATAAACAGATTAGAAAACATAACATTATTAGAAATTCCGCGAATAAGTACATTAGAGAACTCTTGATTTGATAATGGCGAATATGAGCTGTTGTTCATATTCACCAATATCAATAATATTAATAATATTGTTTGTTTATAGAAAATGAATAAAATGTGTTGTCCAGTATCATATATGCACGTACACGAAACAGAAGATATGCATCCAAATCCCTATATACTCCCTGTATTTGCAGAATTTACTTCTAGATTGTGACCGTTGCAGTGTCCGCACCACCATATGCACCGTTTGACTCTGCTAACGACTGTGATAACTTCGAAGCTATGTAGAGAGAGCGGTTGCAATATTTGTCCTTACACTTCATCCTTGAGCTGATGTAGACTAAATATAGGAACTTTTATATATTTTCATAACTTTTAATATTATGTTTTATAGGACGATTATTAGAATACTTCACAAGCGATAATTTGCTAGAACAGTCAGAGCGCCAGATAGAATACCTCCTCGTTACCATTCCTGTTCCTACGCTTTGTGTGCACATCTTTCCGTGGTCACTATTCTTCATAGCATACATAAACTACTACTCCAATATTAAAGTCGATACTTCACTTTCTCTACTGTACATACAAATCAATAATCTTGTTTTATCACTTTACATTCTGGTGATTTCCCTGGAGAATTGCTTGAAATGTGTGTCTGTGGAATACTCAGCCACTAACATGTTAATATCAAATGTAAGACTTCCGCTCATCGAAAAATTGATTACTTATTTTCAAAAGCAACTTTGATTCCACCACCCAGTCAGTCCAGTCATTTCATTCTTGAATTTCTCTGGATTAAGATTTGAAATGGAAGATCTTCTCTACCCTAATGACGGAGGCTCGTCTTATCTGATGTTAAATGTATCCATACGGCCGCATATTGTGATGAACTAAATCTACCAACATTATAATAGATCGCCGAGCCTCCAGAAGTAGCTATTGGACTTATAACATCTTTATTCCACTCCTTTAATTTTCTCTATCGTCTGTACTCTAAGTAAGTTGGATATTTTAATATAAATATCTATACAATTATACTTTAAAGTTCATGATCTGAAAGTCTGAACCTTTTGCTATCTAGTTTTGCATGTATACATATATACACATCTTACATTTCATCCACAAACTAATATATTTAATATATGTAATATATTTGATGTATATAATTTGTTTATCCGCATAATTGACTCTATACACGCTCAACTTAATCCTTCATATAACTTTTCTTGTGGAATGATCCCTTGTACAGTCATTGGAGTCTAAGTTTGAATCCTATACGGACATTTTTGGGATCACATCTATGAGCTATACACATACACACACACACACTCACATATATATATATATGCACTCACGCTCTCTCTCTCTCTCACACACACAGGCACACACATACACACACACACACACACACACACACACACACACACACACACACAACACACACACACACACACACACACACACATATATATATATATATATATATAAAAGATCGTAGACTTACATCTTCTTAAGGAAATACGAAATTACACAAATTTCAATGTCATGATTAGTGAAACCGAAACTGGTCGATATCCGGTATACTCTTTTATTTAAAATATATTATAACTGTGTGCAATTTCCTTCTTTTATTTTATGCATATATATTTCTTTATTACAAATCATCACGTGAAGATAATCGAAGTTCTCTTCCTCCCTTTCCTTACTAAATATATATATATACATGCTGGTGTCACATATTGTTCATATTTAAATTGAATTCACGGTCCTCGGATGCTTTTTTAAGTATGCTGACCACTGGTTGAAATTGATATTATTTAATAATATTAATTTCTACTCTTATTACTTTCTCTAGTTTTCTTCCTATTTCTTAGTAGAATGCTATAATATTTTTTATTTAGTATAATATTTTTACTTCATACCTTGCACAACATTCCTAAGACTTTAATCTACATGTTTTTATCTAGACCCTTTATTATTTATTTGGTAACTTATCTATTAATTCCCCTTAACTATTTTTTCTATTGATGTTCCATATTTGGTCCTATCTGCATCTATATTTGGTCCTATCTGCATACTATAGTTCCTATTTGGTCCTATCTGCATACTATAATTACAGTTTACATTTACCCCTCTCCTAACACACTATTATTCTATTATTTCCTCTATCTTCCAGGCTTTAATTAATTAAATAATTTAAATTTTATAGTTTTCTTATTTCTTGGTTGATTGCTTTAATATTTTTAGTTAAAAGCCTACTTAATTTATTATTCATCGAGCCCCTTTTGTATCATTTATTTTTTCGCTTTCTAATATCTATTACCCCACCTTGACTGTTTTTCTATTAATTTTCTGTGTCTCAAGCATAATAATTCCTTTTATGATTCTTCTGTATCCCCTTCTCTCTCTCTTTCCACAAATTGCTATCTCATGTACAATAATTGTTTACAGTTTTCCTTATCTCCTTGCAAGAAAGTATATCTATCCTTTAACTTATTCATTTATGATAATAATAACTTTAATTTGCTTTAATATTGAATTATACTATAAGAATGTTATGTCGTATGTTCGGATGATCTCTTCTCAACTCTGCTCTCCTACTCTCGACTCTGACCGCTACTCTGATGTTCCCTGCCGACGTCTAGACTTCTCCCTCTATATCTACATATTGGGCTAGCCTATTTCATCGTCTGAGGACGTCCACAATACAAAGAGTATTTTAGCTATTTCTAGTTCACCATAAAATATATGTTTATCTTTACCAGGTTTCATTTTTTGTTTGTCCCTAATCTAGATTGTTCCTAGTTTTTCATTAGTGCTTCACCTCTATATTAATTTTACTATATGAACCAACCTGATGCTATTTTCTAATTCACTGTAAAAAAATACATATTTATTTCTACCTGTTTCGCTCTGGTATGCCCCTAATTTCGATTATTGCCAGCTATTCTTTAGATATCCTCCTCTATATTAGATACCTATTTCCGGTTTTGAGGGCAATATATTTAATTATTTAAATAATTTTATTAATAAGTTTTAATTAATCATGTTGAACTGATCCATATTTAAGCCCTTATTATTACTTTTATTGCATATATTTACTTCATTTTAATTCTTATTTATTTATTTATACAGGATGTATATCTTCCTGCATGCGCGCCTTAACATATTTATATTATTATATGATCGAACACCACGCATCCATTTCTAAGTATATATACATATATATATTTAAGGAAAATAGCTCAAAATAGAAAATGCTAAAATAATTTTATCATGAAGAACATTTTAGTAGCGGCTTCAGTCGTTGCGACTTTTTCAACTTAGAATGAAGCATGAAAAGCAATTAAATCGTAGAAAAATTAAATGATATGTTTTTGAAATATATTTCCATAGTTTTCAATTGCATGAGACATTTTCCTTTTTTCTGTCTGTCTGTGTCTCTGTTCTACTCATGTGAGTTCTAGGTAGTTGGCAGCAGCTAGTAGTAGTTTGATATGAATCCTTGTCTTTGATTCTTTAAGCAGCAGTAGTAGTAGAGAAAAGACGCGGTGAAGAAGAAGAGGAAGAATAATAGTAATGTTGGAGTGGTATGACAGTAGCAGGATGTTGGTAGAATCCTCTTGAATGGTCAGTGACTTAACTGTGAAACGTTGTAGCTGTAATAGTAGTGATTGGAATTGTTCTGAATTAATTCATGTGAAGTGACTGTTTTGAATATATCGTCTTAATTATTTGCGTGGGTATTATTCTAAGGCTCTTGTAATAGTGTCATTTGTGATAGATGCATTCAAAAGGGGTTTATATTATGTGATAAAAAATGACTCTTTACTAATGCGCTGATAACAAGTTGCATCGTCCCTGAATTGATAATGTGGAAAAATTCTGAAGCTGGTTTGTTTGTGATTGGCGCAAATGTCGATGTGTTCGCTGAATGCTATTTTTCTGTATTTCAGAATTTTGATCTAGGATCATCCTTTAACGTAGACTGTTTTTGGTCTGGCCTATGTATTGCTCTCCACACTCAGAGCATGTTACACATATCAGGTTCTCAGAAGCACAAATGAAGTTGGTTTTCACTGAAACGATGACCCTGTTTGAAAGAGAACTCTGATCCCTCAATTAGATTGACGCATATACCACAGTTAGGTCATTTTTTATTGACGGCTTCATTGTTGTTGTTGAGCGTATTCGGGCTTGTGTTAGGAGACTTTTCATAGATTTGGGCTGTATTTTGCTCTTTATGATGGTGTGCGTTGGGAGGATTAAATTCATTCTGTGGTGCCTTTTTAGTAGGGAAATGTTTTGGAGGATGGTGTCGAAAGCTTCAGTGTTAAGAGAGTTGTGTGTGGAGATGTATGGTAGGGCTTTTGGTTGTAAATCTTTTAATTTGGATGGCTGAGTTCGTGGATGTTGAATTGTAGGATATATTGAAAGTATATATCAATTAGTGAGTGATGGGTAGTTCCTGGTGATGAGTGTTCATGTAGTTCATGTAGTCGTGTCTCTGGTGCTTGTATTAGAAACTGTAGTATTATATACATACATACATACATACACACACACACACACACACACACACCACACACACACACACACATATATATATATATATATATATATACATATATATATATATATAAATACATACATATATTCATACATATTCAACATATTTCCCTCTCAGGCTCGCACACTTATTGTAGCATCAACTCGGTAGGTAGGTCTTTCGCGATAACTTAAACACAAGCCGAAACGACTTGATTTCTTTCTAAATTTTATTAGTATATAAATCTGACAGTTGCCACCTTAATGACAATATTTTAGGGCCCACCATGACCACGGCCGTCACGTCACCTATATGTATGCCTTTGTTATCAGTACGTTTTTTTTCTTTTTTCTTTTTCTTTTCCTTCCTTTTTCTTGCCTTTTTCTGTGATAGAGCTTTCATTGCGTTTTTAAGCATATAGTTTTCTAGTTATTTATGGTATATTTCTTCTTCCCCTTCCTCATATATATCTCTATCTTTCTTACTTTTATCTATATTTTTTTTCCTTTCTATTCCATTTCCTTCTTAGACACCTATTATGTATATGGTAAACATTTGCTTACGTTTACATCTATAAATGTGCACTAACAGGAATGCGCTACATTGTGATTTCCACTCTATAACTACTTGAAACGTAGGTGTTAAATGCATTCAAAATATGAACATCTGGTTTTGTGATTATTCCGATAGCTAAACACGTATATACGTAGGCACGTACGCACAGACATACATAAATACAGACACACACATATACACATACACACACACACACGTGCACACACAGATACACACATGCACATTCATAAACACACACACACATACATATATATATATACATACATATACATGTGCTCTCGTGTGTATGTATGTATATATGTCGCCATTAACACACATTCATCCATTCTTTTGTTTGTATGAGTATATATATATATATATATATATATATATATATGCGTCTGTGTGTATGAGTGTGATATTGTTTGTATTCTCCTGTATGTGATCCGGTTTATACATTTTGCCGTGTTGATTCTAAATTTTAGCCAAAATATGTATTGTTGAGTTAAAAGCCGTGTGATGCGCATATGGCCGAGTTATAGGGCTTTTGTTCATATTGTATAATGTGATCGATTTGTCTTTCAGTATTTTCTCTCTATCTTATTTCTTCCCCCTTTTGTTTTCGTCGTTATCTCATCGTAGTCAAAGAATAAGTGACCGGAATGCAATATTCAGTTGGTGATTCGACACTAGTCAGCTTAAGTAAACTATTATCTCAAGTTTTGATAAGGTCATAATAGACAGTCGTAGTACTAATACTACTGCTTCTATCTTCAATATACTTTCTCTACTACCAGGACATGTTTGCTACTGGAAACTCAAGTGAGCAACATTTAACCATTCCTTTATTAGTTTCTCAAATTAGAACTTACGAGCATGCCGAAAGTCGGTGTTACTATTCTCAAATATGTAATAAGTTTATACTTGGAACGTAAGCCACTCAGCTAAATTTTAATATCTAGTTTGATTTGTACCACTTCAGTGAATCAGTATTTTAACCTTATAGCCTCTGTTTCGGTGGTCACGTATATCCATAGGAGTATGCATGAAAAGGATAAGGTAATAAATTGAAAACAAGACAACGGTCTGGTTATTTGAAAGTATCGATTCGTTTCTAATGCACAAAACAAGTCACTTAATATGAACTCTTAAATATTCAAACTGACACAACTTATATATTCGGCAATTGTGTTACATCTACTAAATATTTCAAATTGGATCGCCCATGTAATCTAAAGCTTAAGTGGGTAAGCATCTTATTTCCCTGATTCTACGCTCGTTTCCTATACTGATCACTGAAAATATTGTGTTACAATGGTAACGAAGACGAATATAACTGATTTCTGCATGAATCATTATTAAAATTTAATAGAACATCGGAAACACGAAACGGAAATAAGAAATGCTTACATTGTTTTAATAGAGTAAGCGATGAATATACTGCCATTCATTTGGGAAATATCATCTTGATGTTTCTATCTCTCACTCTTACACTCTAACTGTCTTTGTCTCTGACTTGCTCGCTCTCCGCCTTTGTGTCTCATCCTCTTTAGATTGTTTACTCTCTGAAGAAGACTTAATATAAATCTCCAAGAAATGACAATTTAGTCAAAGATAATAATATTAAACAAGGATAATAATATTTACTCAATTATTAAATGCATCTTTGTATCCATATATACGGATATGTGTTTCATATGTACAGAAGAGATATTCAAAACAGTTCTCATTACCAGTTCTATTCTGTTGTTAAGATATGTGGTATTTCACAATTGGTTATTTGAATTTCGCTTCCATCATCAGAGTGGATCTCTCTCGTCTACTGTCCACCTTTCACACACACACGCACACACACACACACTATGTATCCATCTATCTATCTATCTATCTATCTATCTATCTATCTATCTATCTATCTATCTATCTATCTATCTATCTATCTATCTATCTATCTATCTATCTATCTATCTATCTATTTACAGATGCATCGAATTATACCTTAGAAGTACCATTAGACGAATAAATATGCGTATTCATTAAGGAACACCTCCTTGTCAATATTTCTTCTCTGAAAAACACCTCTACCGAAATAGCTCACCCAAAACATCCTGTTCAACGAATAATTTCCCTTCAACGATTCCCTGAGAAAGAGGTCCCTTTCTGAAATATTGACATACCATATTTTACCATCAAGCTGTTCTATTTACATCTTTTTGCATTTGTAGATAGATAAGACCAAAAACTTACCAGCGAGCCAGGATATCTTTTTTAGAAAAGTTTAGATAAGATGAATCTGCAGATTAAAGTAGAAGAAAGGCCAGTGACTCACATAAAATCCCTAACCTGTAGAACATATTCATTTCAAAGATGTACGGAGAGCAACAGTATAGTGTATAGGATGAATCCACAGATGAACTGTAAGATCAGAAATGTAGTACAAGGTGTTCTAAGGGGCAGTACGAAACCAGGGCATCAACATACATTTGGAAGATAACACCTATAATAGGTGAGCGGATAGGTGAACACTGGTGGTAGCTCAAGGAGGAGAAAAGCTCGTACGTGAACTACTAACATACTCAATTAGAATACAGAAATTGGGTTAATAACATAGGTGTTAAGATATTATCAACAGATGCGAAACGCAGACAGAGTAGAGGGGCCACAGACATAATAGATAGACTGAGTCTTAACGAAAAATATGAATGGAATAATAACACCCCCATTCCGCCACACTGCACAACCTGACTATTAAATACAGAGGGAAGAAACAGAGACATAGATACAAAAAGTATAATACTTAAAGGCATAAGTCAAACATAGATATACTGAAGACAGAATGAAAAAGAGTAAATAAATAAATAAACAAATTGCTATATCCTTATAGATAAACGAATACACCGCAACAATATGATAACAATATAATCTAAATAAACAGCGATATCCACCCGTAACGTAACAACATTCTTTTAAGAACCAACAATCCAACACGCTAACTAGAACTGTAAACTTTGAACTCCAGCTTTGAACTATCAATACACGATCTGTGGAACCAGCACGATCTACATCACTTATCAACCGCTATTATTTATATGTAGTGTTTCAGTCCATTCTCACCAGGAGGTGTCGTACTCTAGCACAACATCTCCCCTTTTGAGATTTGGTGTTCCAAAGGAATACTGTTTTTTTATTTATATACATATATTTTCGTTTGTATCTCCTTCATTTGGGCATTATCTCAAGGTGTTCGGTTTGCTTTTTTTTTCTCTCATTCCGGTTCTACGGGACTCTATTAATTTTGGTACTGATACATCGAATGTTTCACAGAATACTTCCATGAGAATTTCTTCCTGATCTTGGGTATGCCTCTTCCTTGTTTTATATGCCTCTTATGTTCACCCTGTGACCCTTTAATTAGATACATCATACTTCCAAGTTTTCTGATAACAGGGCAATCTTAACAACATTCTTTACCGTTTCTATAGGTTTTGAAATGCACTTCATCACCAATAGCTTTCATTCTTAAATCTTGTGCCGTCACTGGTGGTTACTGGATAACGTTCGTTATATAACACTTTAAATTTCATTTTCTGTCTGCAGTGCGGCTATAACAATGTCTTCTAGTCGTTCCCTAGTTTGGGGAATTAATCCCAAATGGCAGTCCGCAAGACCGATTTTTTTTTTCGATATAATGTATTGTATTATGAATTTATAATTTTTTAATAGTACACCCCAAGATTGCAGGCGGTTCGCAATCTGAGTTGGTAACCATTTTTTAGATCTATAGATCGACAGCAAAAATCTATGGACTGTTTGTCATAAAATAACTTCTGCCATGCAGAAACCCTTGAAATGTTTAGCTGCAAATTAATTGCTAGGGCCTCCTTTTCAATTGACTATATCACTTCTCTGTAACATGAACCATTGGTTTTGTACTTCAGTCTTCGTATTTATCAAGTGGAACTGCACCTAATCCATGCTCGGAAGCATCAGATGCTACAATGATGTCCATTTCGAGATCGTAATATGCTAAAGACAAGTACAAGAGTACGCCCTCATTAATGAAACACCCTCAGTACTAAATAAGATATTTACATAGGTGTCATACTCCAATACACACAGTCTTTATAGTCACACAAACGCATACACAGACACACACAAACATGCACACAAGGACATGGATATGCAGAATATATATGTACAAACGGGCACACATGCACATATATATATATATATATATATATATATATATATATATATATATATACATATATATATCACCGTGACCGACCAGGCTATCAGATGTTACTACACATCGCTGGTCACAATGCGTTTCGCATTGTTTTAGCCTCTAAATAACGCCACCCCGCTGGCTAAGCGATCAGACCATATATATATATGCATGCATGCAGACGCACATATATGCAGAGAGCATACATACAAACGTGCTCACATGCATATATATATATATATATATATATATATATATATATATATATATATTACATTATATAATTAGGGCTTAGTAAAATAAATTACTTTGCCACATACTGAACTTAGTAGAAATAGCAGCCAAAAAACATTTTCTTAGCATTTCTACTACTTAAAAGAAATTTCTCTCAGATAATGTTTACTCCAGACAGCCCACGAAGGTTTGGAGGTAAATACAGAAAAATATCACAAGTACATAGATCGTTTGAGTACGTCAACGTTTCAAGATTAGCCAAATAAAATCAGCATTTCTTTCGTCAGCTCAAAATTTCTTAAT